>NW_027485797.1:0-30740 GCF_050908995.1 Andrena cerasifolii
CCTCTATTTATTTACCAATTTTTTCTCTAGTTATTTACCCATTTTTCTTTCTCATTTATTTACCTATTTTTTCCTCAAATTTCTTTACCTATTTTTTTATTTACCTTTTTTTCTTTGATTTATTAAGCTATTTATCTCTAAGTATACATCGATTTTTTCTCCAGATAATTTACCTATTTTTTCTCTAGTTATTTACCTCTTTTTTCTGTATTTATTTACCTACTTTGTTTTCTGTAGTTCATTACCTATTTTTCTCTATTTATTTGCCTATTTTCTTCTGTAAATTATTTACCTATTTTTGTCTATTTATTTACCTACTTTCTGTATTTATTTACCTCTTTTGTATTCTCTACTTCATTGCCTATTTTCACTATTTCTTTATCTATTTTTCTCTCTAATTTATTTACAAATTTTTTCTCTGTTTATTTACCTATTTTTTCCTCTAATTTATTTATCTATTTTTTCTCTAATTTATTTACCTATTTTTCTCTATTTATTTACCTGCTTTGTTTTCTCTATTTATTTACCTTTTTTCCCTTCTATTTATTTACCTATTTTTTTTAATTAGCTTTTTTTCTCTATTTATACATCTATTTTTTCTCTACCTAATTTACCTATTTTTCTGTATTTATTTACCTATTTTTTCTCTATTTATTTACCTCTTTTGTTTTCTCTATTTATTTACCTATTTTTCTCTACTTATTTACCTATTTTTTTATCTATTTATTTACCTATTTTTCTCTACTTATTTACCTCTTTTTTCTCTATTTATTTACCTATTTTTTCTCTATTTATTTACCTCCTTTGTTTTCTCTATTTATTTACCTCCTTTGTTTTCTCTATTTATTTACCTTTTTTCCATCTATTTATTTACCTATTTTTTCCTCTAATTTATATAACAAATTTTTTATTTACCTTTTTTCTTTCGGTTTATTTACCTATTTTTCTCTAGATAATTTACCTATTTTTCTCTATTTATTTATCTATTTTTCTCTATTTATTTTCCAATTTTTTCTCTATTCATTTACTTTTTCTATTTATTTACCTCTTCCTTTCTCTAATTTATACACCTATATTTTCTCTATTTATTTACCTATTTTTCTCTTTTTATTTACCTATTGTTTCTCTAGTCATTTACCTATATTTTCTCTCATTTATTTTCCTATTTTTCTCTGTTTATTTACCTATTTCTCCTTTAATTTATTTACCTATTTTTTTATTTACCTTTTTTCTTTGATTTATGTAGCTATTTATCTATATTTATACACCTATTTTTCTCTAGATAATTTACCTATTTTTTCTCTAATTTATTTACCTATTTTTTGTCTAGTTTATTTACCTATTTTTTTATTTACCTTTTTTTCTTTGATTTAATTAGCTATTTATCTCTATTTATACACCTATTTTTTCTCTAGATAATTTACCTATTTTTCTCTATTTATTTTCCTATTTTTTCTCTATTTATTTACCTCTTTTGTTTTCTCTACTTATTTACCTATTTTTCTCTGTTTATTTACCTATTTTTCCCTATTTTATTTACCTATTTTTCTCTATTTATTTACCTATTTTTCTCTATTTAGTTACCAATTTTTTCTCTAGTTATTTACGCATTTTTCTTTCTCATTTATTTACCTATATTTTCCTCTAATTTCATTACATATTTTTTTATTTACCTTTTTTCTTTGATTTATTTAGCTATTTATCTCTATTTATACACCTATTTTTTCTCTAGATAATTTACCTATATTTCTCTATTTATTTTCCTATTTTTTCTCTATTTATTTACCTCTTTTGTTTTTTCTACTTATTTACCTATTTTTCTCTGTTTATTTACCTATTTTTCCCTATTTTATTTACCTATTTTTTCTCTATTTATTTACCTATTTTTCTCTATTTAGTTACCTCTTTTTTCCTCTGTTTATTTACCAGTTTTTCTCTAGTTATTTACCCATTTTTCTTTCTCAGTTATTTACCTATTTTTTCCTCTAATTTCTTTACCTATTTTTTATTTACCTTTTTTCCCTTGATTTATTTAGCAATTTTTCCCTATTTTATTTACCTATTTTTTCTCTATTTATTTACCTATTTTTCTCTATTTAGTTACCTCTTCTTATCCTCTATTTATTTACCAATTTTTTCTCTACTTATTTACCCATTTTTCTTTCTAATTTATTTACCCATTTTTTCCTCTAATTTATTTACCTATTTTTTTATTTACCTTTTTTTCCTTGATTTATTTACCTATTTTTCTCTATTTATTTACCTATTTTTTCTCTAGATAATTTACCTATTTTTCTCTATTTATTTGCCTATTTTTTTCTCTATTTCATTTACCTATTTTTATCTATTTATTTACATATTTTCCTCTATTTATTTACCTCTTTTTTCTCTATTTATACACCTATTTTTCTCTATTTATTTACCTATTTTTTCTCTATATATTTACCTATTTTTCTCTCTCATTTATTTACGTATTTTTTCTCTGTTTATTTACCAATTTTTTCCTCTAATTTATTTACCTATTTTTTTATTTACCTTTTTTTGTTTGGTTTATTTACCTATTTTTCTCTATTTATTTACCTATTTTTTCTCTAGATAATTTACCTATTTTTCTCTATTTATTTGCCTATTTTTTTCTCTATTTCATTTACCTATTTTTATCTATTTATTTACATATTTTCCTCTATTTATTTACCTCTTTTTTCTCTATTTACTTACCTATTTTTCTCTATATATTTCCCTATTTTTTCTCTATGTATTTACCTCTTTTGTTTTCTCTATTTATTTACCTATTTTTCTCTAGTTATTTACCTCTTTTTCAGTATTTATTTACCTCCTTTGTTTCCTCTACTTCATTACCTATTTTTTCACTTTTTATTTACCCATTTTTTCCTATAATTTATTTACCTATTTTTTTATTTACCTTTTTTTTTTATTTATTTAGCTATTTATCTATATTTATACACCAATTTTTTCTCTAGATAATTTACCTATTTTTTCTCTCTTTATTTACCTATTTTTTCTCTATTTTATTTACCTACTTTTTCTCTTCTTATTTACCTATTTTTCTCTAGTTATTTACCTACTTTTTTCTCCAATTTATTTACCTATTTTTCTGTTTATTTACCTATTTTTTCCTCTAATTTATTTACCTATTTCTTTATTTACCTTTTTTCCTTGATTTATTTAGCTATTTTTCTCTATTTATACACCTATTTTTCTCTAATTTATTTACCAATTATTTCTCTGTTTATTTACCTATTTTTTCCTGTAATTTATTTATCTATTTTTTCCTCTAATTTATTTACCTATTTTTCTCTATTTATTTACCTATTTTTTCTCTATATATTTACCTATTTTTCTCTCTCATTTATTTACTTATTTTTTCTCTGTTTATTTACCAATTTTTTCCTCTAATTTATTTACCTATTTTTTTATTTACCTTTTTTTGTTTGGTTTATTTACCTATTTCTCTATTTATTTACCTATTTTTTCTCTAGATAATTTACCTATTTTTCTCTATTTATTTGCCTATTTTTTTCTCTATTTCATTTACCTATTTTTATCTATTTATTTACATATTTTCCTCTATTTATTTACCTCTTTTTTCTCTATTTACTTACCTATTTTTCTCTATATATTTCCCTATTTTTTCTCTATGTATTTACCTCTTTTGTTTTCTCTGTTTATTTACCTATTTTTCTCTAGTTATTTACCTCTTTTTCAGTATTTATTTACCTCCTTTGTTTCCTCTACTTCATTACCTATTTTTTCACTGTTTATTTACCCATTTTTTCCTATAATTTATTTACCTATTTTTTTATTTACCTTTTTTTTTTATTTATTTAGCTATTTATCTATATTTATACACCAATTTTTTCTCTAGATAATTTACCTATTTTTTCTCTCTTTATTTACCTATTTTTTCTCTATTTTATTAACCTACTTTTTCTCTGTTTATTTACCTATTTTTCTCTATTTATTTACCTATTTTTTCTCTTCTTATTTACCTATTTTTCTCTAGTTATTTACCTACTTTTTTCTCCAATTTATTTACCTATTTTTCTGTTTATTTACCTATTTTTTCCTCTAATTTATTTACCTATTTTTTTATTTACCTTTTTTCTTTCATTTATTTAGCTATATTTCTCTATTTATACACCTATTTTTTCTCTAGTTTATTTACCTATTTTTCTCTATTTATTCACCTATTTTTTCTCTATTTATTTATCTATTTTTTCTCTAATTTATTTACCTATATTTTCTCTAGTTTATTTGCCTATTTTTTTATTTACCTTTTTTTGTTTGGTTTATTTACCTATTTTTCTCTATTTATTTACCTATTTTTTCTCTAGATAATTTACCTATTTTTCTCTATTTATTTGCCTATTTTTTTCTCTATTTCATTTACCTATTTTTATCTATTTATTTACATATTTTCCTCTATTTATTTACCTCTTTTTTCTCTATTTACTTACCTATTTTTCTTTATATATTTCCCTATTTTTTCTCTATGTATTTACCTCTTTTGTTTTCTCTATTTATTTACCTATTTTTCTCTAGTTATTTACCTCTTTTTCAGTATTTATTTACCTCCTTTGTTTCCTCTACTTCATTACCTATTTTTTCACTGTTTATTTACCCATTTTTTCCTATAATTTATTTACCTATTTTTTTATTTACCTTTTTTTTTATTTATTTAGCTATTTATCTATATTTATACACCAATTTTTTCTCTAGATAATTTACCTATTTTTTCTCTCTTTATTTACCTATTTTTTCTCTATTTTATTTACCTACTTTTTCTCTTCTTATTTACCTATTTTTCTCTAGTTATTTACCTACTTTTTTCTCCAATTTATTTACCTATTTTTCTGTTTATTTACCTATTTTTTCCTCTAATTTATTTACCTATTTCTTTATTTACCTTTTTTCTTTCATTTATTTAGCTATATTTCTCTATTTATACACCTATTTTTTCTCTAGTTTATTTACCTATTTTTCTCTATTTATTCACCTATTTTTTCTCTATTTATTTATCTATTTTTTCTCTAATTTATTTACCTATTTTTTCTCTAGTTTATTTGCCTATTTTTTTATTTACCTTTTTTTGTTTGGTTTATTTACCTATTTTTTCTCAAGATAATTTACCTATTTTTTCTCAAGATAATTTACCTATTTTGTCTCAAGACAATTTACCTATTTTTTCTCTATCTATTTGCCTATTTTTTCTCTAAATTATTTACCTATTTTTCTCTATGTATTTACCTATTTTCTGTTTTTATTTACCTCCTTTGTATTCTCTACTTCATTACCTATTTTTCACTATTTCTTTATCTATTTTTTCTCTAATTTATTTGCCTATTTTTTTCTGTTTATTTACCTATTTTTTCCTGTAATTTATTTATCTATTTTTTCCTCTAATTTATTTACCTATTTTTCTCTATTTATTCACCTATTTTTTCTCTATTTATTTATCTATTTTTTTCTCTAATTTATTTACCTATTTTTTCTCTAGTTTATTTACCTATTTTTGTCTATTTATTTGCCAATTTTTTCTCTATTTTATTTACCTATTTTTTATCTATTTATTCACCTACTTTTTCTCTATTTATTTATCTATTTGTTCTGTAGTTATTTACCTATTTCTTTCTCTCATTTAATTACCTACTTTTTCTCTGTTTAGTTACCTATTTTTTCCACTAATTTATTTACCTATTTTTTTATTTACCTTGTTTCCTTGATTTATTTACCTATTTTTCTCTATGTATTTACCTATTTTCTGTTTTCATTTACCTCCTTCGTATTCTCTACTTCATTACCTATTTTTCACTATTTCTTTATCTATTTTTTTCTCTAATTTATTTGCCTATTTTTTTCTGTTTAGTTACCCATTTTTTCCTCTAATTTATTTACCTATTTTTTATTTACCTTTTTTTCCTTGATTTATTTAGCTATTTTTCTCTATTTATACACCTATTTTTCTCTAATTTATTTACCAATTATTTCTCTGTTTATTTACCTATTTTTTCCTGTAATTTATTTATCTATTTTTTCCTCTAATTTATTTACGTATTTTTCTCTATTTATTTACCTATTTTTTCTCTATATATTTACCTATTTTTCTCTCTCATTTATTTACGTATTTTTTCTCTGTTTATTTACCAATTTTTTCCTCTAATTTATTTACCTATTTTTTTATTTACCTTTTTTTGTTTGGTTTATTTACCTATTTCTCTATTTATTTACCTATTTTTTCTCTAGATAATTTACCTATTTTTCTCTATTTATTTGCCTATTTTTTTCTCTATTTCATTTACCTATTTTTATCTATTTATTTACATATTTTCCTCTATTTATTTACCTCTTTTTTCTCTATTTACTTACCTATTTTTCTCTATATATTTCCCTATTTTTTCTCTATGTTTTTACCTCTTTTGTTTTCTCTGTTTATTTACCTATTTTTCTCTAGTTATTTACCTCTTTTTCAGTATTTATTTACCTCCTTTGTTTCCTCTACTTCATTACCTATTTTTTCACTGTTTATTTACCCATTTTTTCCTATAATTTATTTACCTATTTTTTTATTTACCTTTTTTTTTTATTTATTTAGCTATTTATCTATATTTATACACCAATTTTTTCTCTAGATAATTTACCTATTTTTTCTCTCTTTATTTACCTATTTTTTCTCTATTTTATTAACCTACTTTTTCTCTGTTTATTTACCTATTTTTCTCTATTTATTTACCTATTTTTTCTCTTCTTATTTACCTATTTTTCTCTAGTTATTTACCTACTTTTTTCTCCAATTTATTTACCTATTTTTCTGTTTATTTACCTATTTTTTCCTCTAATTTATTTACCTATTTTTTTATTTACCTTTTTTCTTTCATTTATTTAGCTATATTTCTCTATTTATACACATATTTTTTCTCTAGTTTATTTACCTATTTTTCTCTATTTATTCACCTATTTTTTCTCTATTTATTTATCTATTTTTTCTCTAATTTATTTACCTATATTTTCTCTAGTTTATTTGCCTATTTTTTTATTTACCTTTTTTTGTTTGGTTTATTTACCTATTTTTCTCTATTTATTTACCTATTTTTTCTCTAGATAATTTACCTATTTTTCTCTATTTATTTGCCTATTTTTTTCTCTATTTCATTTACCTATTTTTATCTATTTATTTACATATTTTCCTCTATTTATTTACCTCTTTTTTCTCTATTTACTTACCTATTTTTCTCTATATATTTCCCTATTTTTTCTCTATGTATTTACCTCTTTTGTTTTCTCTATTTATTTACCTATTTTTCTCTAGTTATTTACCTCTTTTTCAGTATTTATTTACCTCCTTTGTTTCCTCTACTTCATTACCTATTTTTTCACTGTTTATTTACCCATTTTTTCCTATAATTTATTTACCTATTTTTTTATTTACATTTTTTTTATTTATTTAGCTATTTATCTATATTTATACACCAATTTTTTCTCTAGATAATTTACCTATTTTTCCTCTCTTTATTTACCTATTTTTTCTCTATTTTATTTACCTACTTTTTCTCTGTTTATTTACCTATTTTTCTCTATTTATTTACCTATTTTTTCTCTTCTTATTTACCTATTTTTCTCTAGTTATTTACCTACTTTTTTCTCCAATTTATTTACCTATTTTTCTGTTTATTTACCTATTTTTCCTCTAATTTATTTACCTATTTTTTTATTTACCTTTTTTCTTTCATTTATTTAGCTATATTTCTCTATTTATACACCTATTTTTTCTCTAGTTTATTTACCTATTTTTCTCTATTTATTCACCTATTTTTTCTCTATTTATTTATCTATTTTTTCTCTAATTTATTTACCTATTTTTTCTCTAGTTTATTTGCCTATTTTTTATTTACCTTTTTTTGTTTGGTTTTATTTACCTATTTTTTCTCAAGATAATTTACCTATTTTTTCTCAAGATAATTTACCTATTTTGTCTCAAGACAATTTACCTATTTTTTCTCTATCTATTTGCCTATTTTTTCTCTAAATTATTTACCTATTTTTCTCTATGTATTTACCTATTTTCTGTTTTCATTTACCTCCTTCGTATTCTCTACTTCATTACCTATTTTTCACTATTTCTTTATCTATTTTTTTCTCTAATTTATTTGCCTATTTTTTTTCTGTTTAGTTACCTATTTTTTCCTCTAATTTATTTACCTATTTTTTTATTTACCTTTTTTTCCTTGATTTATTTAGCTATTTTTCTCTATTTATACACCTATTTTTCTCTAATTTATTTACCAATTATTTCTGTGTTTATTTACCTATTTTTTCCTGCAATTTATTTGTCTATTTTTTCCACTAATTTATTTACCTATTTTTCTCTATTTATTCACCTATTTTTTCTCTCCTTTATTTACCTACTTTTTCTCTGTTTAGTTACCTATTTTTTCCTCTAATGTATTTACCTATTGTTTTATTTACCTTGTTTCCTTGATTTATTTAGCTATTTTTCTCTATTGATACACCAATTTTTCTCTAGTTTATTTACCTATTTTTATCTATTTATTTGCCTATTTTTTCTCTATTTTATTTACCTATTTTTTTATCTATTTACTTACCTACTTTTTCTCTATTTATTTATCTATTTTTTCTCTAGTTATTTACCTATTTCTTTCTCTCATTTATTTACCTATTTTTTCTCTGTTTAGATACCTATTTTTCCTTTAATTTATTTACCTATTTTTTATTTACCTTTTTTTCTTTGATTTATTTAGCTATTTTTCTCTATTTATACACCTATTTTTCTCTAATTTATTTACCAATTATTTCTCTGTTTATTTACCTATTTTTTCCTGTAATTTATTTATCTATTTTTTCCTCTAATTTATTTACCTATTTTTCTCTATTGATTCGCCTATTTTTTCTCTATTTATTTATCTATTTTTTTCTCTAATTTATTTACCTATTTTTTCTCTAGTTTATATACCTATTTTTGTCTATTTATTTGCCAATTTTTTTCTCTATTTTATTTACCTATTTTTTTATCTATTTATTCACCTACTTTTTCTCTATTTATTTATCTATTTGTTCTGTAGTTATTTACCTATTTCTTTCTCTCATTTATTTACCTACTTTTTCTCTGTTTAGTTACCTATTTTTTCCACTAATTTATTTACCTATTTTTTATTTACCTTGTTTCCTTGATTTATTTAGCTATTTTTCTCTATTGATACACCTATTTTTCTCTAGTTCATTTACCTATTTTTATCTATTTATTTGCCTATTTTTTCTCTACTTTATTTACCTATTTTTTATCTATTTATTTACCTTTTTTTCTCTATTTATTTACCTCTTTTTTCTCTATTTATTTACCTATTTTTTCTCTAGATAATTTACCTATTTTTCTCTATTTATTTACCTATTTTTTCTCTGTTTATTTACCAATTTTTTCCTCTAATTTATTTACCTATTTTTTTATTTTCCTTTTTTTGTTTGGTTTATTTACCTATTTATCTATATTTATACACCTATTTTTTCTCTAGATAATTTACCTATTTTTTCTCTATTTTTTTACCTCTTTTGTTTTCTCTATTTATTTACCTATTTTTTCTCTGTTTATTTAACTATTTTTTCCTTTAATTTATTTACCTATTTTTTTTATTTACCTTTTTTCTTTCATTTATTTAGCTATTTTTCTCTATTTAAACACCTATTTTTCTCTAATTTATTTACCAATTATTTCTCTGTTTATTTACCTATTTTTTCCTGTAATTTATTTATCTATTTTTTCCTCTAATTTATTTACCTATTTTTCTCTATTTATTCACCTTTTTTTCTCTATTTATTTATCTATTTTTTTCTCTAATTTATTTACCTATTTTTTCTCTAGTTTATTTACCTATTTTTGTCTATTTATTTGCCAATTTTTTTCTCTATTTTACTTACCTATTTTCTTTATCTATTTATTCACCTACTTTTTCTCTATTTATTTATCCATTTGTTCTGTAGTTATTTACCTATTTCTTTCTCTCATTTATTTACCTACTTTTTCTCTGTTTAGTTACCTATTTTTTCCTCTAATTTATTTACCTATTTTTTTATTTACCTTGTTTCCTTGATTTATTTAGCTATTTTTCTCTATTGATACACCTATTTTTCTCTAGTTCATTTACCTATTTTTATCTATTTATTTGCCTATTTTTTCTCTACTTTATTTACCTATTTTTTATCTAATTATTTACCTATTTTTCTCTATTTATTTACCAATTATTTCTCAGTTTATTTACCTATTTTTTCCTGTAATTTATTTATCTATTTTTTCCTCTAATTTATTTACCTATTTTTCTCTATTTATTCACCTTTTTTTCTCTATTTATTTATCTATTTTTTTCTCTAATTTATTTACCTATTTTTTCTCTAGTTTATTTACCTATTTTTGTCTATTTATTTGCCAATTTTTTTCTCTATTTTACTCACCTATTTTTTTTATCTATTTATTCACCTACTTTTTCTCTATTTATTTATCTATTTGTTCTGTAGTTATTTACCTATTTCTTTCTCTCATTTATTTACCTACTTTTTCTCTGTTTAGTTACCTATTTTTTCCTCTAATTTATTTACCTATTTTTTTATTTACCTTGTTTCCTTGATTTATTTAGCTATTTTTCTCTTTTGATACACCTATTTTTCTCTAGTTCATTTACCTATTTTTATCTATTTATTTGCCTAATTTTTCTCTACTTTATTTACCTATTTTTTATCTATTTATTTACCTTTTTTCTCTATTTATTTACCTCTTTTTTCTCTATTTATTTACCTATTTTTTCTCTAGATAATTTACCTATTTTTCTCTATTTATTTACCTATTTTTTCTCTGTTTATTTACCAATTTTTTCCTCTAATTTATTTACCTATTTTTTTATTTTCCTTTTTTTGTTTGGTTTATTTACCTATTTATCTATATTTATACACCTATTTTTTCTCTAGATAATTTACTTATTTTTTTCTCTATTTTTTTACCTCTTTTGTTTTCTCTATTTATTTACCTATTTTTTCTCTGTTTATTTAACTATTTTTTCCTTTAATTTATTTACCTATTTTTTATTTACCTTTTTTTCTTTGATTTATTTAGCTATTTATCTCTATTCATACACCAATCTTTTCTCTAGATAATTTACCTATTTTTTCTCTCTTTATTTACCTATTTTTTCTCTATTTTATATACCTACTTTTTCTATATTTATTTACCCATTTTTCTCTAGTTATTTACCTAGTTTTTTCTCTAGTTTATTTACCTATTTTTCTCTATTTATTCACCTATTTTCTCTATTTATTTATCTATTTTTTCTCTAATATATTTACCTATTTTTTCTCTAGTTTATTTACCTATTTTTATCTATTTATTTGCCTATTTTTTCTCTATTTTATTTTCCTATTTTTTTATCTATTTATTTACCTACTTTTTCTCTATTTATTTATCTATTTTTTCTCTAGTTATTTACCTATTTCTTTCTCTCATTTATTTACCTATTTTTTCTCTGTTTAGTTACCTATTTTTTCCTTTAATTTATTTACCTATTTTTTATTTTCCTTTTTTCTTTGATTTATTTAGCTATTTATCTATATTTATACACCTATTTTTTCTCTAGATAATTTACCTATTTTTCTCTATTTATTTACCTCTTTTTTCTCTATTTATTTACCTATTTTTTCTCTATATATTTACCTATTTTTCTCTATCATTTATTTACGTATTTTTTCTCTGTTTATTTACCAATTTTTTCCTCTAATTTATTTACCTATTTTTTTATTTACCTTTTTTTGTTTGGTTTATTTACCTATTTTTCTCTATTTATTTACCTATTTTTCTCTATTTATTTGCCTATTTTTTTCTCTATTTCATTTACCTATTTTTTATCTATTTATTTACCTATTTTTCTCTATTTATTTACCTCTTTTTTCTCTATTTACTTACCTATTTTTTCTCTATATATTTCCCTATTTTTTCTCTATTTATTTACCTCTTTTGTTTTCTCTATTTATTTACTTATTTTTCTTTAGTGATTTACCTCTTTTTCAGTATTTATTTACCTCCTTTGTTTCCTCTACTTCATTACCTATTTTTTTACTGTTTATTTACCCATTTCTTGCTATAATTTATTTACCTATTTTTTTATTTACCTTTTTTTTTTATTTATTTAGCTATTTATCTATATTTATACACCAATTTTTTCTGTAGATAATTTACCTATTTTTTCTCTCTTTATTTACCTATTTTTTCTCTATTTTATTTACCTACTTTTTCTCTGTTTATTTACCTATTTTTCTCTATTTATTTACCTCTTTTTCTCTTTTTATTTACCTATTTTTCTCTAGTTATTTACCTACTTTTTTCTCCAATTTATTCACCTATTTTCTCTATTTATTTATCTATTTTGTTCTCTAATTTATTTACCTATTTTTTATCTATATATTTACCTACTTTTCTCTCTCATTTATTTACGTATTTTTTCTCTGTTTATTTACCAATTTTTTCCTCTAATTTATTTACCTATTTTTTTATTTTCCTTTTTTTGTTTGGTTTATTTACCTATTTATCTATATTTATACACCTATTTTTTCTCTAGATAATTTACCTATTTTTTTCTCTATTTTTTTACCTCTTTTGTTTTCTCTATTTATTTACCTATTTTTTCTCTGTTTATTTAACTATTTTTTCCTTTAATTTATTTACCTATTTTTTATTTACCTTTTTTTCTTTGATTTATTTAGCTATTTATCTCTATTCATACACCAATCTTTTCTCTAGATAATTTACCTATTTTTTCTCTCTTTATTTACCTATTTTTTCTCTATTTTATTTACCTACTTTTTCTATATTTATTTACCCATTTTTCTCTAGTTATTTACCTACTTTTTTCTCTAGTTTATATACCTATTTTTCTCTATTTATTCACCTATTTTTTCTCTATTTTATTTTCCTATTTTTTTATGTATTTATTTACCTACTTTTTCTCTATTTATTTATCTATTTTTTCTCTAGTTATTTACCTATTTCTTTCTCTCATTTATTTACCTATTTTTTCTCTGTTTAGTTACCTATTTTTTCCTTTAATTTATTTACCTATTTTTTATTTTCCTTTTTTTCTTTGATTTATTTAGCTATTTATCTATATTTATACACCTATTTTTTCTCTAGATAATTTACCTATTTTTCTCTATTTATTTACCTCTTTTTTCTCTTTTTATTTACCTATTTTTCTCTAGTTTATTTACCTATTTTTATCTATTTATTTGCCTATTTTTTCTCTATTTTATTTACCTATTTTTTTATCTATTTATTTACCTACTTTTTCTCTATTTATTTATCTATTTTTTCTCTAGTTATTTACCTATTTCTTTCTCTCATTTATTTACCTATTTTTTCTCTGTTTAGATACCTATTTTTCCTTTAATTTATTTACCTATTTTTTATTTACCTTTTTTTCTTTGATTTATTTAGCTATTTATCTCTATTCATACACCAATCTATTCTCTAGATAATTTACCTATTTTTTCTCTCTTTATTTACCTATTTTTTCTCCATTTTATTTACCTACTTTTTCTATATTTATTTACCTATTTTTCTCTAGTTATTTACCTACGTTTTCTCTAATTTATTTACCTATTTTTTCTTATAATTATTTACCTATTTTTTTTATTTACCTTTTTTCTTTCATTTATTTAGCTATTTTTCTCTATTTAAACACCTATTTTCTCTTAATTTATTTACCAATTATTTCTCTGTTTATTTACCTATTTTTTCCTGTAATTTATTTATCTATTTTTTCCTCTAATTTATTTACCTATTTTTCTCTATTTATTCACCTTTTTTTCTCTATTTATTTATCTATTTTTTTCTCTAATTTATTTACCTATTTTTTCTCTAGTTTATTTACCTATTTTTGTCTATTTATTTGCCAATTTTTTTCTCTATTTTACTCACCTATTTTTTTATCTATTTATTCACCTACTTTTTCTCTATTTATTTATCTATTTGTTCTGTAGTTATTTACCTATTTCTTTCTCTCATTTATTTACCTACTTTTTCTCTGTTTAGTTACCTATTTTTTCCTCTAATTTATTTACCTATTTTTTTATTTACCTTGTTTCCTTGATTTATTTAGCTATTTTTCTCTATTGATACACCTATTTTTCTCTAGTTCATTTACCTATTTTTATCTATTTATTTGCCTATTTTTTCTCTACTTTATTTACCTATTTATTATCTAATTATTTACCTATTTTTCTCTATTTATTTACCAATTATTTCTCAGTTTATTTACCTATTTTTTCCTGTAATTTATTTATCTATTTTTTCCTCTAATTTATTTACCTATTTTTCTCTATTTATTCACCTTTTTTTCTCTATTTATTTATCTATTTTTTTCTCTAATTTATTTACCTATTTTTTCTCTAGTTTATTTACCTATTTTTGTCTATTTATTTGCCAATTTTTTTCTCTATTTTACTCACCTATTTTTTTTATCTATTTATTCACCTACTTTTTCTCTATTTATTTATCTATTTGTTCTGTAGTTATTTACCTATTTCTTTCTCTCATTTATTTACCTACTTTTTCTCTGTTTAGTTACCTATTTTTTCCTCTAATTTATTTACCTATTTTTTTATTTACCTTGTTTCCTTGATTTATTTAGCTATTTTTCTCTATTGATACACCTATTTTTCTCTAGTTCATTTACCTATTTTTATCTATTTATTTGCCTATTTTTTCTCTACTTTATTTACCTATTTATTATCTAATTATTTACCTATTTTTCTCTATTTATTTACCAATTATTTCTCAGTTTATTTACCTATTTTTTCCTGTAATTTATTTATCTATTTTTTCCTCTAATTTATTTACTATTTTTCTCTATTTATTCACCTTTTTTTCTCTATTTATTTATCTATTTTTTTCTCTAATTTATTTACCTATTTTTTCTCTAGTTTATTTACCTATTTTTGTCTATTTATTTGCCAATTTTTTTCTCTATTTTACTCACCTATTTTTTTTATCTATTTATTCACCTACTTTTTCTCTATTTATTTATCTATTTGTTCTGTAGTTATTTACCTATTCTTTCTCTCATTTATTTACCTACTTTTTCTCTGTTTAGTTACCTATTTTTTCCTCTAATTTATTTACCTATTTTTTTATTTACCTTGTTTCCTTGATTTATTTAGCTATTTTTCTCTATTGATACACCTATTTTTCTCTAGTTCATTTACCTATTTTTATCTATTTATTTGCCTATTTTTTCTCTACTTTATTTACCTATTTTTATCTAATTATTTACCTATTTTTCTCTATTTATTTACCAATTATTTCTCAGTTTATTTACCTATTTTTTCCTGTAATTTATTTATCTATTTTTTCCTCTAATTTATTTACCTATTTTTCTCTATTTATTCACCTTTTTTTCTCTATTTATTTATCTATTTTTTCTCTAATTTATTTACCTATTTTTTCTCTAGTTTATTTACCTATTTTTGTCTATTTATTTGCCAATTTTTTTCTCTATTTTACTTACCTATTTGTTTTATCTATTTATTCACCTACTTTTTCTCTATTTATTTATCTATTTGTTCTGTAGTTATTTACCTATTTCTTTCTCTCATTTATTTACCTACTTTTTCTCTGTTTAGTTACCTATTTTTTCCTCTAATTTATTTACCTATTTTTTTATTTACCTTGTTTCCTTGATTTATTTAGCTATTTTTCTCTATTGATACACCTATTTTTCTCTAGTTCATTTACCTATTTTTATCTATTTATTTGCCTATTTTTTCTCTACTTTATTTAACTATTTTTTATCTATTTATTTACCTTTTTCTCTATTTATTTACCTCTTTTTTCTCTATTTATTTACCTATTTTTTCTCTAGATAATTTACCTATTTTTCTCTATTTATTTACCTATTTTTTCTCTGTTTATTTACCAATTTTTTCCTCTAATTTATTTACCTATTTTTTTATTTTCCTTTTTTTGTTTGGTTTATTTACCTATTTATCTATATTTATACACCTATTTTTTCTCTAGATAATTTACTTATTTTTTTCTCTATTTTTTACCTCTTTTGTTTTCTCTATTTATTTACCTATTTTTTCTCTGTTTATTTAACTATTTTTTCCTTTAATTTATTTACCTATTTTTTATTTACCTTTTTTTCTTTGATTTATTTAGCTATTTATCTCTATTCATACACCAATCTTTTCTCTAGATAATTTACCTATTTTTTCTCTCTTTATTTACCTATTTTTTCTCTATTTTATATACCTACTTTTTCTATATTTATTTACCCATTTTTCTCTAGTTATTTACCTAGTTTTTTCTCTAGTTTATTTACCTATTTTTCTCTATTTATTCACCTATTTTCTCTATTTATTTATCTATTTTTTCTCTAATATATTTACCTATTTTTTCTCTAGTTTATTTACCTATTTTTATCTATTTATTTGCCTATTTTTTCTCTATTTTATTTTCCTATTTTTTATCTATTTATTTACCTATTTTTCTCTATTTATTTACCTCTTTTTTCTCTATTTACTTACCTATTTTTTCTCTATATATTTCCCTATTTTTTCTCTATTTATTTACCTCTTTTGTTTTCTCTATTTATTTACTTATTTTTCTTTAGTGATTTACCTCTTTTTCAGTATTTATTTACCTCCTTTGTTTCCTCTACTTCATTACCTATTTTTTTACTGTTTATTTACCCATTTTTTGCTATAATTTATTTACCTATTTTTTTATTTACCTTTTTTTTTTATTTATTTAGCTATTTATCTATATTTATACACCAATTTTTTCTGTAGATAATTTACCTATTTTTTCTCTCTTTATTTACCTATTTTTTCTCTATTTTATTTACCTACTTTTTCTCTGTTTATTTACCTATTTTTCTCTATTTATTTACCTCTTTTTTCTCTTTTTATTTACCTATTTTTCTCTAGTTATTTACCTACTTTTTTCTCCAATTTATTCACCTATTTTCTCTATTTATTTATCTATTTCTTTCTCTCATTTATTTACCTATTTTTTCTCTGTTTAGATACCTATTTTTCCTTTAATTTATTTACCTATTTTTTATTTACCTTTTTTTCTTTGATTTATTTAGCTATTTATCTCTATTCATACACCAATCTATTCTCTAGATAATTTACCTATTTTTTCTCTCTTTATTTACCTATTTTTTCTCCATTTTATTTACCTACTTTTTCTATATTTATTTACCTATTTTTCTCTAGTTATTTACCTACGTTTTCTCTAATTTATTTACCTATTTTTTCTTATAATTTATTTACCTATTTTTTTTATTTACTTTTTTTCTTTCATTTATTTAGCTATTTTTCTCTATTAAACACCTATTTTTCTCTAATTTATTTACCAATTATTTCTCTGTTTATTTACCTATTTTTTCCTGTAATTTATTTATCTATTTTTTCCTCTAATTTATTTACCTATTTTTCTCTATTTATTCACCTTTTTTTCTCTATTTATTTATCTATTTTTTTCTCTAATTTATTTACCTATTTTTTCTCTAGTTTATTTACCTATTTTTGTCTATTTATTTGCCAATTTTTTTCTCTATTTTACTCACCTATTTTTTTATCTATTTATTCACCTACTTTTTCTCTATTTATTTATCTATTTGTTCTGTAGTTATTTACCTATTTCTTTCTCTCATTTATTTACCTACTTTTTCTCTGTTTAGTTACCTATTTTTTCCTCTAATTTATTTACCTATTTTTTTATTTACCTTGTTTCCTTGATTTATTTAGCTATTTTTCTCTATTGATACACCTATTTTTCTCTAGTTCATTTACCTATTTTTATCTATTTATTTGCCTATTTTTTCTCTACTTTATTTACCTATTTATTATCTAATTATTTACCTATTTTTCTCTATTTATTTACCAATTATTTCTCAGTTTATTTACCTATTTTTTCCTGTAATTTATTTATCTATTTTTTCCTCTAATTTATTTACCTATTTTTCTCTATTTATTCACCTATTTTCTCTATTTATTTATCTATTTTTTCTCTAATATATTTACCTATTTTTTCTCTAGTTTATTTACCTATTTTTATCTATTTATTTACCTATTTTTCTCTATTTATTCACCTTTTTTTCTCTATTTATTTATCTATTTTTTTCTCTAATTTATTTACCTATTTTTTCTCTAGTTTATTTACCTATTTTTGTCTATTTATTTGCCAATTTTTTTCTCTATTTTAATTACCTATTTGTTTTATCTATTTATTCACCTACTTTTTCTCTATTTATTTATCTATTTTTTCTCTAGTTATTTACCTATTTCTTTCTCTCATTTATTTACCTATTTTTTCTCTGTTTAGATACCTATTTTTCCTTTAATTTATTTACCTATTTTTTATTTACCTTTTTTTCTTTGATTTATTTAGCTATTTATCTCTATTCATACACCAATCTATTCTCTAGATAATTTACCTATTTTTTCTCTCTTTATTTACCTATTTTTTCTCCATTTTATTTACCTACTTTTTCTATATTTATTTACCCATTTTTCTCTAGTTATTTACCTACTTTTTTCTCTAGTTTATATACCTATTTTTCTCTATTTATTCACCTATTTTTTCTCTATTTTATTTTCCTATTTTTTTTATGTATTTATTTACCTACTTTATTTATCTATTTTTCTCTAGTTATTTACCTATTTCTTTCTCTCATTTATTTACCTATTTTTTCTCTGTTTAGTTACCTATTTTTTCCTTTAATTTATTTACCTATTTTTTATTTTCCTTTTTTTCTTTGATTTATTTAGCTATTTATCTATATTTATACACCTATTTTTTCTCTAGATAATTTACCTATTTTTCTCTATTTATTTACCTCTTTTTTCTCTTTTTATTTACCTATTTTTCTCTAGTTTATTTACCTATTTTTATCTATTTATTTGCCTATTTTTTCTCTATTTTATTTACCTATTTTTTATCTATTTATTTACCTACTTTTTTCTCTATTTATTTATCTATTTTTTCTCTAGTTATTTACCTATTTCTTTCTCTCATTTATTTACCTATTTTTTCTCTGTTTAGATACCTATTTTTCCTTTAATTTATTTACCTATTTTTTATTTACCTTTTTTTCTTTGATTTATTTAGCTATTTATCTCTATTCATACACCAATCTATTCTATAGATATTTTACCTATTTTTTCTCTCTTTATTTACCTATTTTTCCATTTATTTACCTACTTTTTCTATATTTATTTACCTATTTTTCTCTATTTATTTACCTACGTTTTCTCTAATTTATTTACCTATTTTTTCTCTTAAAATTTATTTACCTATTTTTTTATTTACCTTTTTTCTTTCATTTATTTAGCTATTTTTCTCTATTTAAACACCTATTTTTCTCTAATTTATTTACCAATTATTTCTCTGTTTATTTACCTATTTTTCCTGTAATTTATTTATCTATTTTTTCCTCTAATTTATTTACCTATTTTTCTCTATTTATTCACCTTTTTTCTCTATTTATTTATCTATTTTTTTCTCTAATTTATTTACCTATTTTTTCTCTAGTTTATTTACCTATTTTTGTCTATTTATTTGCCAATTTTTTTCTCTATTTTACTCACCTATTTTTTTTATCTATTTATTCACCTACTTTTTCTCTATTTATTTATCTATTGTTCTGTAGTTATTTACCTATTCTTTCTCACATTTATTTACCTACTTTTTCTCTGTTTAGTTACCTATTTTTTCCTCTAATTTATTTACCTATTTTTTTATTTACCTTGTTTCCTTGATTTATTTAGCTATTTTTCTCTATTGATACACCTATTTTTCTCTAGTTCATTTACCTATTTTTATCTATTTATTTGCCTATTTTTTCTCTACTTTATTTACCTATTTATTATCTAATTATTTACCTATTTTTCTCTATTTATTTACCAATTATTTCTCAGTTTATTTACCTATTTTTTCCTGTAATTTATTTATCTATTTTTTCCTCTAATTTATTTACCTATTTTTCTCTATTTATTCACCTTTTTTTCTCTATTTATTTATCTATTTTTTTCTCTAATTTATTTACCTATTTTTTCTCTAGTTTATTTACCTATTTTTGTCTATTTATTTGCCAATTTTTTCTCTATTTTACTCACCTATTTTTTTTATCTATTTATTCACCTACTTTTTCTCTATTTATTTATCTATTTGTTCTGTAGTATTTACCTATTTCTTTCTCTCATTTATTTACCTACTTTTTCTCTGTTTAGTTACCTATTTTTTCCTCTAATTTATTTACCTATTTTTTTATTTACCTTGTTTCCTTGATTTATTTAGCTATTTTTCTCTATTGATACACCTATTTTTCTCTAGTTCATTTACCTATTTTTATCTATTTATTTGCCTATTTTTTCTCTACTTTATTTACCTATTTTTTATCTAATTATTTACCTATTTTTCTCTATTTATTTACCAATTATTTCTCAGTTTATTTACCTATTTTTTCCTGTAATTTATTTATCTATTTTTTCCTCTAATTTATTTACCTATTTTTCTCTATTTATTCACCTTTTTTTCTCTATTTATTTATCTATTTTTTTCTCTAATTTATTTACCTATTTTTTCTCTAGTTTATTTACCTATTTTTGTCTATTTATTTGCCAAATTTTTTTCTCTATTTTACTTACCTATTTGTTTTATCTATTTATTCACCTACTTTTTCTCTATTTATTTATCTATTTGTTCTGTAGTTATTTACCTATTTCTTTCTCTCATTTATTACCTACTTTTTCTCTGTTTAGTTACCTATTTTTTCCTCTAATTTATTTACCTATTTTTTTATTTACCTTGTTTCCTTGATTTATTTAGCTATTTTTCTCTATGATACACCTATTTTTCTCTAGTTCATTTACCTATTTTTATCTATTTATTTGCCTATTTTTCTCTACTTTATTTACCTATTTTTTATCTATTTATTTACCTTTTTCTCTATTTATTTACCTCTTTTTTCTCTATTTATTTACCTATTTTTTCTCTAGATAATTTACCTACTTTTCTCTATTTATTTACCTATTTTTCTCTGTTTATTTACCAATTTTTTCCTCTAATTTATTTACCTATTTTTTTATTTTCCTTTTTTTGTTTGGTTTATTTACCTATTTATCTATATTTATACACCTATTTTTCTCTAGATAATTTACTTATTTTTTTCTCTATTTTTTACCTCTTTTGTTTTCTCTATTTATTTACCTATTTTTTCTCTGTTTATTTAACTATTTTTTCCTTTAATTTATTTACCTATTTTTTATTTACCTTTTTTTCTTTGATTTATTTAGCTATTTATCTCTATTCATACACCAATCTTTTCTCTAGATAATTTACCTATTTTTTCTCTCTTTATTTACCTATTTTTTCTCTATTTTATATACCTACTTTTTCTATATTTATTTACCCATTTTTCTCTAGTTATTTACCTAGTTTTTTCTCTAGTTTATTTACCTATTTTTCTCTATTTATTCACCTATTTTCTCTATTTATTTATCTATTTTTTCTCTAATATATTTACCTATTTTTTCTCTAGTTTATTTACCTATTTTTATCTATTTATTTGCCTATTTTTTCTCTATTTTATTTTCCTATTTTTTTATCTATTTATTTACC
Source organism: Andrena cerasifolii (assembly GCF_050908995.1). Classification (NCBI taxonomy): domain Eukaryota; kingdom Metazoa; phylum Arthropoda; class Insecta; order Hymenoptera; family Andrenidae; genus Andrena; species Andrena cerasifolii. Next base: position 21,701 of record NW_027485797.1, read on the forward strand.
TACTTTTTCTCTATTTATTTATCTATTTTTTCTCTAGTTATTTACCTATTTCTTTCTCTCATTATTTACCTATTTTTCTCTGTTTAGTTACCTATTTTTTCCTTTAATTTATTTACCTATTTTTTATTTTCCTTTTTTCTTTGATTTATTTAGCTATTTATCTATATTTATACACCTATTTTTTCTCTAGATAATTACCTATTTTTCTCTATTTATTTACCTCTTTTTTCTCTATTTATTTACCTATTTTTTCTCTATATATTTACCTATTTTTCTCTATCATTTATTTACGTATTTTTCTCTGTTTATTTACCAATTTTTTCCTCTAATTAATTTACCTATTTTTTTATTACCTTTTTTGCTTGGTTTATTTACCTATTTTTCTCTATTTATTTACCTATTTTTCTCTATTTATTTGCCTATTTTTTTCTCTATTTCATTTACCTATTTTTATCTATTTATTTACCTATTTTTCTCTATTTATTTACCTCTTTTTTCTCTATTTACTTACCTATTTTTTCTCTATATATTTCCCTATTTTTTCTCTATTTATTTACCTCTTTTGTTTTCTCTATTTATTTACTTATTTTCTTTAGTGATTTACCTCTTTTTCAGTATTTATTTACCTCCTTTGTTTCCTCTACTTCATTACCTATTTTTTTACTGTTTATTTACCATTTTTTGCTATAATTTATTTACCTATTTTTTTATTTACCTTTTTTTTTATTTATTTAGCTATTTATCTATATTTATACACCAATTTTTTCTGTAGATAATTTACCTATTTTTTCTCTCTTTATTTACCTATTTTTCTCTATTTTATTTACCTACTTTTTCTCTGTTTATTTACCTATTTTTCTCTATTTATTTACCTCTTTTTTTCTCTTTTTATTTACCTATTTTTCTCTAGTTATTTACCTACTTTTTTCTCCAATTTATTCACCTATTTTCTCTATTTATTTATCTATTTTTTTCTCTAATTTATTTACCTATTTTTTATCTATATATTACCTACTTTTCTCTCTCATTTATTACGTATTTTTTCTCTGTTTATTTACCAATTTTTTCCTCTAATTTATTTACCTATTTTTTTATTTTCCTTTTTTTGTTTGGTTTATTTACCTATTTATCTATATTTATACACCTATTTTTTCTCTAGATAATTTACCTATTTTTTTCTCTATTTTTTTACCTCTTTTGTTTTCTCTATTTATTTACCTATTTTTTCTCTGTTTATTTAACTATTTTTTCCTTTAATTTATTTACCTATTTTTTATTTACCTTTTTTTCTTTGATTTATTTAGCTATTTATCTATATTTATACACCAATTTTTTTCTGTAGATAATTTACCTATTTTTTCTCTCTTTATTTACCTATTTTTTCTCTATTTTATATACCTACTTTTTCTATATTTATTTACCCATTTTTCTCTAGTTATTTACCTAGTTTTTTCTCTAGTTTATTTACCTATTTTTTCTCTATTTATTCACCTATTTTCTCTATTTATTTATCTATTTTTTCTCTAATATATTTACCTATTTTTTCTCTAGTTTATTTACCTATTTTTATCTATTTATTTGCCTATTTTTTCTCTATTTTATTTTCCTATTTTTTTATCTATTTATTTACCTACTTTTTCTCTATTTATTTATCTATTTTTTCTCTAGTTATTTACCTATTTCTTTCTCTCATTTATTTACCTATTTTTTCTCTGTTTAGTTACCTATTTTTTCCTTTAATTTATTTACCTATTTTTTATTTTCCTTTTTTCTTTGATTTATTTAGCTATTTATCTATATTTATACACCTATTTTTTCTCTAGATAATTTACCTATTTTTCTCTATTTATTTACCTCTTTTCTCTCTCATTTATTTACGTATTTTTTCTCTGTTTATTTACCAATTTTTTCCTCTAATTTATTTACCTATTTTTTTATTTTCCTTTTTTTGTTTGGTTTATTTACTATTTATCTATATTTATACACCTATTTTTTCTCTAGATAATTTACCTATTTTTTTCTCTATTTTTTTACCTCTTTTGTTTTCTTATTTATTTACCTATTTTTTCTCTGTTTATTTAACTATTTTTTCCTTTAATTTATTTACCTATTTTTTATTTACCTTTTTTTCTTTGATTTATTTAGCTATTTATCTCTATTCATACACCAATCTTTTCTCTAGATAATTTACCTATTTTTTCTCTCTTTATTTACCTATTTTTTCTCTATTTTATTACCTACTTTTTCTATATTTATTTACCCATTTTTCTCTAGTTATTTACCTACTTTTTTCTCTAGTTTATATACCTATTTTTCTCTATTTATTCACCTATTTTTTCTCTATTTTATTTTCCTATTTTTTTATGTATTTATTTACCTACTTTTTCTCTATTTATTTATCTATTTTTTTCTCTAGTTATTTACCTATTTCTTTCTCTCATTTATTTACCTATTTTTTCTCTGTTTAGTTACCTATTTTTTCCTTTAATTTATTTACCTATTTTTTATTTTCCTTTTTTTCTTTGATTTATTTAGCTATTTATCTATATTTATACACCTATTTTTTCTCTAGATAATTTACCTATTTTTCTCTATTTATTTACCTCTTTTTTCTCTTTTATTTACCTATTTTTCTCTAGTTTATTTACCTATTTTTATCTATTTATTTGCCTATTTTTTCTCTTTTTATTTACCTATTTTTTTATCTATTTATTTACCTACTTTTTCTCTATTTATTTATCTATTTTTTCTCTAGTTATTTACCTATTTCTTTCTCTCATTTATTTACCTATTTTTCTCTGTTTAGATACCTATTTTTCCTTTAATTTATTTACCTATTTTTTATTTACCTTTTTTTCTTTGATTTATTTAGCTATTTATCTCTATTCATACACCAATCTATTCTCTAGATAATTTACCTATTTTTTCTCTCTTATTTACCTATTTTTTCTCCATTTTATTTACCTACTTTTTCTATATTTATTTACCTATTTTCTCTATTTATTTACCTACGTTTTCTCTAATTTATTTACCTATTTTTTCTTATAATTTATTTACCTATTTTTTTTATTTACCTTTTTTCTTTCATTTATTTAGCTATTTTTCTCTATTTAAACACCTATTTTTCTCTAATTTATTTACCAATTATTTCTCTGTTTATTTACCTATTTTTTCCTGTAATTTATTTATCTATTTTTTCCTCTAATTTATTTACCTATTTTTCTCTATTTATTCACCTTTTTTCTCTATTTATTTATCTATTTTTTTCTCTAATTTATTTACCTATTTTTTCTCTAGTTTATTTACCTATTTTTGTCTATTTATTTGCCAATTTTTTTCTCTATTTTTTTACTCACCTATTTTTTTTATCTATTTATTCACCTACTTTTTCTCTATTTATTTATCTATTTGTTCTGTAGTTATTTACCTATTTCTTGCTCTCATTTATTTACCTACTTTTTCTCTGTTTAGTTACCTATTTTTTCCTCTAATTTATTTACCTATTTTTTTATTTACCTTGTTTCCTTGATTTATTTAGCTATTTTTCTCTATTGATACACCTATTTTTCTCTAGTTCATTTACCTATTTTTATCTATTTATTTGCCTATTTTTTCTCTACTTTATTTACCTATTTATTATCTAATTATTTACCTATTTTTCTCTATTTATTTACCAATTATTTCTCAGTTTATTTACCTATTTTTTCCTGTAATTTATTTATCTATTTTTTCCTCTAATTTATTTACCTATTTTTCTCTATTTATTCACCTTTTTTCTCTATTTATTTATCTATTTTTTTCTCTAATTTATTTACCTATTTTTTCTCTAGTTTATTTACCTATTTTTGTCTATTTATTTGCCAATTTTTTTCTCTATTTTACTCACCTATTTTTTTTATCTATTTATTCACCTACTTTTTCTCTATTTATTTATCTATTTGTTCTGTAGTTATTTACCTATTTCTTTCTCTCATTTATTTACCTACTTTTTCTCTGTTTAGTTACCTATTTTTTCCTCTAATTTATTTACCTATTTTTTTATTTACCTTGTTTCCTTGATTTATTTAGCTATTTTTCTCTATTGATACACCTATTTTTCTCTAGTTCATTTACCTATTTTTATCTATTTATTTGCCTATTTTTTCTCTACTTTATTTACCTATTTATTATCTAATTATTTACCTATTTTTCTCTATTTATTTACCAATTATTTCTCAGTTTATTTACCTATTTTTTCCTGTAATTTGTTTATCTATTTTTTCCTCTAATTTATTTACCTATTTTTCTCTATTTATTCACCTTTTTTTCTCTATTTATTTATCTATTTTTTTCTCTAATTTATTTACCTATTTTTTCTCTAGTTTATTTACCTATTTTTGTCTATTTATTTGCCAATTTTTTTCTCTATTTTACTTACCTATTTGTTTTATCTATTTATTCACCTACTTTTTCTCTATTTATTTATCTATTTGTTCTGTAGTTATTTACCTATTTCTTTCTCTCATTTATTTACCTACTTTTTCTCTGTTTAGTTACCTATTTTTTCCTCTAAATTATTTACCTATTTTTTTATTTACCTTGTTTCCTTGATTTATTTAGCTATTTTTCTCTATTGATACACCTATTTTTCTCTAGTTCATTTACCTATATTTATCTATTTATTTGCCTATTTTTTCTCTACTTTATTTACCTATTTTTTATCTATTTATTTACCTTTTTTTCTCTATTTATTTACCTCTTTTTTCTCTATTTATTTACCTATTTTTTCTCTAGATAATTTACCTATTTTTCTCTATTTATTTACCTATTTTTTCTCTGTTTATTTACCAATTTTTTCCTCTAATTTATTTACCTATTTTTTTATTTTCCTTTTTTTGTTTGGTTTATTTACCTATTTATCTATATTTATACACCTATTTTTCTCTAGATAATTTACCTATTTTTTTCTCTATTTTTTTACCTCTTTGTTTTCTCTATTTATTTACCTATTTTTTCTCTGTTTATTTAACTATTTTTTCCTTTAATTTATTTACCTATTTTTTATTTACCTTTTTTTCTTTGATTTATTTAGCTATTTATCTCTATTCATACACCAATCTTTTCTCTAGATAATTTACCTATTTTTTTCTCTCTTTATTTACCTATTTTTTCTCTATTTTTATTTACCTACTTTTTCTATATTTATTTACCCATTTTTCTCTAGTTATTTACCTACTTTTTTCTCTAGTTTATTTACCTATTTTTCTCTATTTATTCACCTATTTTCTCTATTTATTTATCTATTTTTTCTCTAATATATTTACCTATTTTTTCTCTAGTTTATTTACCTATTTTTATCTATTTATTTACCTATTTTTCTCTATTTATTCACCTTTTTTTCTCTATTTATTTATCTATTTTTTTCTCTAATTTATTTACCTATTTTTTCTCTAGTTTATTTACCTATTTTTTTATCTATTTATTTACCTACTTTTTCTCTATTTATTTATCTATTTTTTCTCTAGTTATTTACCTATTTCTTTCTCTCATTTATTTACCTATTTTTTCTCTGTTTAGATACCTATTTTTCCTTTAATTTATTTACCTATTTTTTATTTACCTTTTTTTCTTTGATTTATTTAGCTATTTATCTCTATTCATACACCAATCTATTCTCTAGATAATTTACCTATTTTTTCTCTCTTTATTTACCTATTTTTTCTCCATTTTATTTACCTACTTTTTCTATATTTATTTACCTATTTTTCTCTATTTATTTACCTACGTTTTCTCTAATTTATTTACCTATTTTTTCTTATAATTTATTTACCTATTTTTTTTATTTACCTTTTTTCTTTCATTTATTTAGCTATTTTTCTCTATTTAAACACCTATTTTTCTCTAATTTATTTACCAATTATTTCTCTGTTTATTTACCTATTTTTTCCTGTAATTTATTTATCTATTTTTTCCTCTAATTTATTTACCTATTTTTCTCTATTTATTCACCTTTTTTCTCTATTTATTTATCTATTTTTTTCTCTAATTTATTTACCTATTTTTTCTCTAGTTTATTTACCTATTTTTGTCTATTTATTTGCCAATTTTTTTCTCTATTTTACTCACCTATTTTTTTTATCTATTTATTCACCTACTTTTTCTCTATTTATTTATCTATTTGTTCTGTAGTTATTTACCTATTTCTTGCTCTCATTTATTTACCTACTTTTTCTCTGTTTAGTTACCTATTTTTTCCTCTAATTTATTTACCTATTTTTTTATTTACCTTGTTTCCTTGATTTATTTAGCTATTTTTCTCTATTGATACACCTATTTTTCTCTAGTTCATTTACCTATTTTTATCTATTTATTTGCCTATTTTTTCTCTACTTTATTTACCTATTTATTATCTAATTATTTACCTATTTTTCTCTATTTATTTACCAATTATTTCTCAGTTTATTTACCTATTTTTTCCTGTAATTTATTTATCTATTTTTTCCTCTAATTTATTTACCTATTTTTCTCTATTTATTCACCTTTTTTTCTCTATTTATTTATCTATTTTTTTCTCTAATTTATTTACCTATTTTTTCTCTAGTTTATTTACCTATTTTTGTCTATTTATTTGCCAATTTTTTTCTCTATTTTACTCACCTATTTTTTTTATCTATTTATTCACCTACTTTTTCTCTATTTATTTATCTATTTGTTCTGTAGTTATTTACCTATTTCTTTCTCTCATTTATTTACCTACTTTTTCTCTGTTTAGTTACCTATTTTTTCCTCTAATTTATTTACCTATTTTTTTATTTACCTTGTTTCCTTGATTTATTTAGCTATTTTTCTCTATTGATACACCTATTTTTCTCTAGTTCATTTACCTATTTTTATCTATTTATTTGCCTATTTTTTCTCTACTTTATTTACCTATTTATTATCTAATTATTTACCTATTTTTCTCTATTTATTTACCAATTATTTCTCAGTTTATTTACCTATTTTTTCCTGTAATTTGTTTATCTATTTTTTCCTCTAATTTATTTACCTATTTTTCTCTATTTATTCACCTTTTTTTCTCTATTTATTTATCTATTTTTTTCTCTAATTTATTTACCTATTTTTTCTCTAGTTTATTTACCTATTTTTGTCTATTTATTTGCCAATTTTTTTCTCTATTTTACTTACCTATTTGTTTTATCTATTTATTCACCTACTTTTTCTCTATTTATTTATCTATTTGTTCTGTAGTTATTTACCTATTTCTTTCTCTCATTTATTTACCTACTTTTTCTCTGTTTAGTTACCTATTTTTTCCTCTAAATTATTTACCTATTTTTTTATTTACCTTGTTTCCTTGATTTATTTAGCTATTTTTCTCTATTGATACACCTATTTTTCTCTAGTTCATTTACCTATATTTATCTATTTATTTGCCTATTTTTTCTCTACTTTATTTACCTATTTTTTATCTATTTATTTACCTTTTTTTCTCTATTTATTTACCTCTTTTTTCTCTATTTATTTACCTATTTTTTCTCTAGATAATTTACCTATTTTTCTCTATTTATTTACCTATTTTTTCTCTGTTTATTTACCAATTTTTTCCTCTAATTTATTTACCTATTTTTTTATTTTCCTTTTTTTGTTTGGTTTATTTACCTATTTATCTATATTTATACACCTATTTTTTCTCTAGATAATTTACCTATTTTTTCTCTATTTTTTTACCTCTTTTGTTTTCTCTATTTATTTACCTATTTTTTCTCTGTTTATTTAACTATTTTTTCCTTTAATTTATTTACCTATTTTTTATTTACCTTTTTTTCTTTGATTTATTTAGCTATTTATCTCTATTCATACACCAATCTTTTCTCTAGATAATTTACCTATTTTTTCTCTCTTTATTTACCTATTTTTTCTCTATTTTATTTACCTACTTTTTCTATATTTATTTACCCATTTTTCTCTAGTTATTTACCTACTTTTTTCTCTAGTTTATTTACCTATTTTTCTCTATTTATTCACCTATTTTCTCTATTTATTTATCTATTTTTTCTCTAATATATTTACCTATTTTTTCTCTAGTTTATTTACCTATTTTTATCTATTTATTTACCTATTTTTCTCTATTTATTCACCTTTTTTTCTCTATTTATTTATCTATTTTTTTCTCTAATTTATTTACCTATTTTTTCTCTAGTTTATTTACCTATTTTTGTCTATTTATTTGCCAATTTTTTTCTCTATTTTACTTACCTATTTGTTTTATCTATTTATTCACCTACTTTTTCTCTATTTATTTATCTATTTTTTCTCTAGTTATTTACCTATTTCTTTCTCTCATTTATTTACCTATTTTTTCTCTGTTTAGATACCTATTTTTCCTTTAATTTATTTACCTATTTTTTATTTACCTTTTTTTCTTTGATTTATTTAGCTATTTATCTCTATTCATACACCAATCTATTCTCTAGATAATTTACCTATTTTTTCTCTCTTTATTTACCTATTTTTTCTCCATTTTATTTACCTACTTTTTCTATATTTATTTACCCATTTTTCTCTAGTCATTTACCTACTTTTTTCTCTAGTTTATATACCTATTTTTCTCTATTTATTCACCTATTTTTTCTCTATTTTATTTTCCTATTTTTTTATGTATTTATTTACCTACTTTTTCTCTATTTATTTATCTATTTTTTCTCTAGTTATTTACCTATTTCTTTCTCTCATTTATTTACCTATTTTTTCTCTGTTTAGTTACCTATTTTTTCCTTTAATTTATTTACCTATTTTTTATTTTCCTTTTTTTCTTTGATTTATTTAGCTATTTATCTATATTTATACACCTATTTTTTCTCTAGATAATTTACCTATTTTTCTCTATTTATTTACCTCTTTTTTCTCTTTTTATTTACCTATTTTTCTCTAGTTTATTTACCTATTTTTATCTATTTATTTGCCTATTTTTTCTCTATTTTATTTACCTATTTTTTTATCTATTTATTTACCTACTTTTTCTCTATTTATTTATCTATTTTTTCTCTAGTTATTTACC
>NW_027485798.1:0-30736 GCF_050908995.1 Andrena cerasifolii
GATTTTGTCCAATAAATCAGGAGAAAATGTAGTGGAAAGAGGTATACTAAATATCAGCTTCAAAGGCATCGCCTTAATGTTGCAAATAAGAGGCGCAGGCCTTTCAAGAGGCGTTCGAAAATTCTGCGTCTCTATGTTAATCAGTCACTGTCTCGAAACATCTGCGCCACATTTCGCTCTTTGATTTGCTCTCTGGAGACGTTACTTTGTGCCATCTCTTTCGACGGCATGTTCTCCTGTTACAAAGCCCAATTTTGTGCATTCTGAAAATTTTCGCCAGATTTTGGCCAATATATCAGGAGAACATGAAGTCAAAAGAGGTATACTAAATTTCAGCTTCAAAGGCATCGCCTTAAAGTTGCAAATAAGAGGCGCAGGCCTTTCAAGAGGCTTTCGAAAATTCTGCGTCTCTTCGTGAAACAGTCACGGTCTCGAAACACCTGCGCCACTTCTCGCTCTTTGATTTGCTCTCCGGAGATATTACTTCGTTCCATCTCTTTCGACGGCATGTTCTCCTGTTACAAAGCCCAATTTTGTGCATTCTGAAAATTTTCGCCAGATTTTGGCCAATATATCAGGAGAACATGAAGTCAAAAGAGGTATACTAAATTTCAGCTTCAAAGGCATCGCCTTAAAGTTGCAAATAAGAGGCGCAGGCCTTTCAAGAGGCTTTCGAAAATTCTGCGTGTCTTCGTGAAACAGTCACTGTCTTGAAACACCTGCGCCACTTCTTGCTCTTTGATTTGCTCTCCGGAGACATTACTTTGTTCCATCTCTTTCGACGGCATGTTCTCCTGTTACAAAGCCCAATTTTGTGCATTCTGAAAATTTTCGCCAGATTTTGGCCAATATATCAGGAGAACATGAAGTCAAAAGAAGTATATTAAATTTCAGCTTCAAATGCATCGCCTTAAACTTGCAATTAAGAAGCGCAGGCCTTTCAAGAGGCTTTCGAAAATTCTGCGTCTCTTCGTGAAACAGTCACGGTCTCGAAACACCTGCGCCACTTCTCGCTCTTTGATTTGCTCTCCGGAGACATTACTTCGTTCCATCTCTTTCGACGGCATGTTCTCCTGTTACAAAGCCCAATTTTGTGCATTCTGAAAATTTTCGCCAGATTTTGGCCAATATATCAGGAGAACATGAAATGGAAAGAGGTATACTAAATTTCAGCTTCAAAGGCATCGCCTTAAAGTTGCAAATAAGAGGCGCAGGCCTTTCAAGAGGCTTTCGAAAATTCTGCGTCTCTTCGTGAAACAGTCACGGTCTCGAAACACCTGCGCCACTTCTCGCTCCTTGATTTGCTCTCCGGAGACATTACATCGTTCCATCTCTTTCGACGGCATGTTCTTCTGTTACAAAGCCCAATTTTGTGTATTCTCGAAATTTTCGCCAGATGTTGGCCAATATATCAGGAGAAAATGAAGTGGAAAGAGGTATACTAAATTTCAGCTTCAAAGGCATCGCCTTAAAGTTGCAAATAAGAGGCGCAGGCCTTTCAAGAGGCTTTCGAAAATTCTGCGTCTCTTCGTGAAACAGTCACTGTCTCGAAACACCTGCGCCACTTCTCGCTCTTTGATTTGCTCTCCGGAGACATTACTTCGTTCCATCTCTTTCGACGGTATGTTCTCCTGTTACAAAGCCCAATTTTGTGTATCCTCGAAGTTTTCGCCAGATTTTGTCCAATAAATCAGGAGAAAATGTAGTGGAAAGAGGTATACTAAATATCAGCTTCAAAGGCATCGCCTTAAAGTTGCAAATAAGAGGCGCAGGCCTTTCAAGAGGCTTTCGAAAATTCTGCGTGTCTTCGTGAAACAGTCACTGTCTTGAAACACCTGCGCCACTTCTTGCTCTTTGATTTGCTCTCCGGAGACATTACTTTGTTCCATCTCTTTCGACGGCATGTTCTCCTGTTACAAAGCCCAATTTTGTGCATTCTGAAAATTTTCGCCAGATTTTGGCCAATATATCAGGAGAACATGAAGTCAAAAGAAGTATATTAAATTTCAGCTTCAAATGCATCGCCTTAAACTTGCAATTAAGAGGCGCAGGCCTTTCAAGAGGCTTTCGAAAATTCTGCGTCTCTTCGTGAAACAGTCACGGTCTCGAAACACCTGCGCCACTTCTCGCTCTTTGATTTGCTCTCCGGAGACATTACTTCGTTCCATCTCTTTCGACGGCATGTTCTCCTGTTACAAAGCCCAATTTTGTGCATTCTGAAAATTTTCGCCAGATTTTGGCCAATATATCAGGAGAACATGAAATGGAAAGAGGTATACTAAATTTCAGCTTCAAAGGCATCGCCTTAAAGTTGCAAATAAGAGGCGCAGGCCTTTCAAGAGGCTTTCGAAAATTCTGCGTCTCTTCGTGAAACAGTCACGGTCTCGAAACACCTGCGCCACTTCTCGCTCCTTGATTTGCTCTCCGGAGACATTACTTCGTTCCATCTCTTTCGACGGCATGTTCTCCTGTTACAAAGCCCAATTTTGTGCATTCTGAAAATTTTCGCCAGATTTTGGCCAATATATCAGGAGAACATGAAGTCAAAAGAGGTATACTAAATTTCAGCTTCAAAGGCATCGCCTTAAAGTTGCAAATAAGAGGCGCAGGCCTTTCAAGAGGCTTTCGAAAATTCTGCGTGTCTTCGTGAAACAGTCACTGTCTTGAAACACCTGCGCCACTTCTTGCTCTTTGATTTGCTCTCCGGAGACATTACTTTGTTCCATCTCTTTCGACGGCATGTTCTCCTGTTACAAAGCCCAATTTTGTGTATTCTCGAAATTTTCGCCAGATTTTGGCCAATAAATCAGGAGAAAAGAAGTGGAAAGAGGTATACTAAATTTCAGCTTCAAACGCATCGCCTTAAAGTTGCAAATAAGAGGCGCAGGCCTTTCAAGAGGCGTTCGAAAATTCTGCGTCTCTTCGTTAACCAGTCACTGTCTTGAAACATCTGCGCCACATTTCGCACTTTGATTTGCTCTCCGGAGACGTTACTTTGTGCCATCTCTTTCGACGGCATGTTCTCCTGTTACAAAGCCCAATTTTGTGCATTCTGAAAATTTTCGCCAGATTTTGGCCAATATATCAGGAGAACATGAAGTCAAAAGAGGTATACTAAATTTCAGCTTCAAAGGCATCGCCTTAAAGTTGCAAATAAGAGGCGCAGGCCTTTCAAGAGGCTTTCGAAAATTCTGCGTCTCTTCGTGAAACAGTCACTGTCTCGAAACACCTGCGCCACTTCTCGCTCTTTGATTTGCTCTCCGGAGACATTACTTCGTTCCATCTCTTTCGACGACATGTTCTCCTGTTACAAAGCCCAATTTTTTGTATCCTCGAAATTTTCGCCAGATTCTGGCCAATAAATCTGGAGAAAATGAAGTGGAAAGAGGTATACTAAATTTCAGCTTCAAAGGCATCGCCTTAATGTTGCAAATAAGAGGCGCAGGCCTTTCAAGAGGCGTTCGAAAATTCTGCGTCTCTATGTTAATCAGTCACTGTCTCGAAATATCTGCGCCACATTTCGCTCTTTGATTTGCTCTCTGGAGACGTTACTTTGTGCCATCTCTTTCGACGGCATGTTCTCCTGTTACAAAGCCCAATTTTGTGCAATCTGAAAATTTTCGCCAGATTTTGGCCAATAAATCAGGAGAAAATGAAGTGGAAAGAGGTATACTAAATTTCAGCTTCAAAGGCATCGCCTTAAAGTTGCAAATAAGAGGCGCAGGCCTTTCAAGAGGCGTTCGAAAATTCTGCGTCTCTTCGTTACCCAGTCACTGTCTCGAAACATCTGCGCCACATTTCGCTCTTTGATTTGCTCTCCGGAGACGTTACTTTGTGCCATCTCTTTCGACGGCATGTTCTCCTGTTACAAAGCCCAATTTTGTGCATTCTGAAAATTTTCGCCAGATTTTGGCCAATATATCAGAAGAACATGAAGTCAAAAGAGGTATACTAAATTTCAGCTTCAAAGGCATCGCCTTAAAGTTGCAAATAAGAGGCGCAGGCCTTTCAAGAGGCTTTCGAAAATTCTGCGTCTCTTCGTGAAACAGTCACGGTCTCGAAACATCTGCGCCACTTCTCGCTCTTTGATTTGCTCTCCGGAGACATTACTTCGTTCCATCTCTTTCGACGGCATGTTCTCCTGTTACAAAGCCCAATTTTGTGTATTCTCGAAATTTTCGCCAGATTTTGGCCAATATATCAGGAGAAAATGAAGTGGAAAGAGGTATACTAAATTTCAGCTTCAAAGGCATCGCCTTAAAGTTGCAAATAAGAGGCGCAGGCCTTTCAAGAGGCGTTCGAAAATTCTGCGTCTCTTCGTTAACCAGTCACTGTCTTGAAACATCTGCGCCACATTTCGCACTTTGATTTGCTCTCCGGAGACGTTACTTTGTGCCATCTCTTTCGACGGCATGTTCTCCTGTTACAAAGCCCAATTTTGTGCATTCTGAAAATTTTCGCCAGATTTTGGCCAATATATCAGGAGAACATGAAGTCAAAAGAGGTATACTAAATTTCAGCTTCAAAGGCATCGCCTTAAAGTTGCAAATAAGAGGCGCAGGCCTTTCAAGAGGCTTTCGAAAATTCTGCGTCTCTTCGTGAAACAGTCACTGTCTTGAAACACCTGCGCCACTTCTTGCTCTTTGATTTGCTCTCCGGAGACATTACTTTGTTCCATCTCTTTCGACGGCATGTTCTCCTGTTACAAAGCCCAAATTTGTGTATTCTCGAAATTTTCGCCCGATTTTGGCCAATAAATCAGGAGAAAATGAAGTGGAAAGAGGTATACTAAATTTCAGCTTCAAAGGCATCGCCTTAAAGTTGCAAATAAGAGGCGCAGGCCTTTCAAGAGGCGTTCGAAAATTCTGCGTCTCTTCGTTAACCAGTCACTGTCTCGAAACATCTGCGCCACATTTCGCTCTTTGATTTGCTCTCCGGAGACGTTACTTTGTGCCATCTCTTTCGACGGCATGTTCTCCTGTTACAAAGCCCAATTTTGTGCATTCTGAAAATTTTCGCCAGATTTTGGCCAATATATCAGGAGAACATGAAGTCAAAAGAGGTATACTAAATTTCAGCTTCAAAGGCATAGCTTTAAACTTGCAATTAAGAGGCGCAGGCCTTTCACGAGGCGTTCGAAAATTCTGCGTCTCTTCGTTAAACTGTCACTGTTTCGAAACACCTGCGCCACTTCTCGCTATTTGATTTGCTCTCCAGAGACGTTACTTTGTTCCATCTCTTTCGACGGCATGTTGTCATGTTACAAAGCACAATTTTGTGTATCCTCGAAATTTTCGCCAGATTTTGGCCAATATATCAGGAGAAAATGAAGTGGAAAGAGGTATACTAAATTTCAGCTTCAAAGGCATCGCCTTAAAGTTGCAATTCATAGGCACAGGCCTTTCAAGAGGCGTTCGAAAATTCTGCGTGTGTTCGTTAAACAGTCACTGTCTCGAAACATCTGCGCCACTTCTCGCTCTTTGATTTGCTCTCCGGAGACGTTACTTTGTGCCATCTCTTTCGACGGCATGTTCTCCTGTTACAAAGCCCAATTTTGTGCATTCTGAAAATTTTCGCCAGATTTTGGCCAATATATCAGGAGAACATGAAGTCAAAAGAAGTATATTAAATTTCAGCTTCAAATGCATCGCCTTAAACTTGCAATTAAGAGGCGCAGGCCTTTCAAGAGGCTTTCGAAAATTCTGCGTCTCTTCGTGAAACAGTCACGGTCTCGAAACACCTGCGCCACTTCTCGCTCTTTGATTTGCTCTCCGGAGACATTACTTCGTTCCATCTCTTTCGACGGCATGTTCTCCTGTTACAAAGCCCAATTTTGTGCATTCTGAAAATTTTCGCCAGATTTTGGCCAATATATCAGGAGAACATGAAATGGAAAGAGGTATACTAAATTTCAGCTTCAAAGGCATCGCCTTAAAGTTGCAAATAAGAGGCGCAGGCCTTTCAAGAGGCTTTCGAAAATTCTGCGTCTCTTCGTGAAACAGTCACGGTCTCGAAACACCTGCGCCACTTCTCGCTCTTTGATTTGCTCTCCGGAGACATTACTTCGTTCCATCTCTTTCGACGGCATGTTCTTCTGTTACAAAGCCCAATTTTGTGTATTCTCGAAATTTTCGCCAGATGTTGGCCAATATATCAGGAGAAAATGAAGTGGAAAGAGGTATACTAAATTTCAGCTTCAAAGGCATCGCCTTAAAGTTGCATATAAGAGGCGCAGGCCTTTCAAGAGGCTTTCGAAAATTCTGCGTCTCTTCGTGAAACAGTCACTGTCTCGAAACACCTGCGCCACTTCTCGCTCTTTGATTTGCTCTCCGGAGACATTACTTCGTTCCATCTCTTTCGACGGTATGTTCTCCTGTTACAAAGCCCAATTTTGTGTATCCTCGAAGTTTTCGCCAGATTTTGTCCAATAAATCAGGAGAAAATGTAGTGGAAAGAGGTATACTAAATATCAGCTTCAAAGGCATCGCCTTAATGTTGCAAATAAGAGGCGCAGGCCTTTCAAGAGGCGTTCGAAAATTCTGCGTCTCTATGTTAATCAGTCACTGTCTCGAAACATCTGCGCCACATTTCGCTCTTTGATTTGCTCTCTGGAGACGTTACTTTGTGCCATCTCTTTCGACGGCATGTTCTCCTGTTACAAAGCCCAATTTTGTGCATTCTGAAAATTTTCGCCAGATTTTGGCCAATATATCAGGAGAACATGAAGTCAAAAGAGGTATACTAAATTTCAGCTTCAAAGGCATCGCCTTAAAGTTGCAAATAAGAGGCGCAGGCCTTTCAAGAGGCTTTCGAAAATTCTGCGTCTCTTCGTGAAACAGTCACTGTCTTGAAACACCTGCGCCACTTCTTGCTCTTTGATTTGCTCTCCGGAGACATTACTTTGTTCCATCTCTTTCGACGGCATGTTCTCCTGTTACAAAGCCCAAATTTGTGTATTCTCGAAATTTTCGCCCGATTTTGGCCAATAAATCAGGAGAAAATGAAGTGGAAAGAGGTATACTAAATTTCAGCTTCAAAGGCATCGCCTTAAAGTTGCAAATAAGAGGCGCAGGCCTTTCAAGAGGCGTTCGAAAATTCTGCGTCTCTTCGTTAACCAGTCACTGTCTCGAAACATCTGCGCCACATTTCGCTCTTTGATTTGCTCTCCGGAGACGTTACTTTGTGCCATCTCTTTCGACGGCATGTTCTCCTGTTACAAAGCCCAATTTTGTGCATTCTGAAAATTTTCGCCAGATTTTGGCCAATATATCAGGAGAACATGAAGTCAAAAGAGGTATACTAAATTTCAGCTTCAAAGGCATCGCCTTAAAGTTGCAAATAAGAGGCGCAGGCCTTTCAAGAGGCTTTCGAAAATTCTGCGTCTCTTCGTGAAACAGTCACGGTCTCGAAACACCTGCGCCACTTCTCGCTCTTTGATTTGCTCTCCGGAGATATTACTTCGTTCCATCTCTTTCGACGGCATGTTCTCCTGTTACAAAGCCCAATTTTGTGCATTCTGAAAATTTTCGCCAGATTTTGGCCAATATATCAGGAGAACATGAAGTCAAAAGAGGTATACTAAATTTCAGCTTCAAAGGCATCGCCTTAAAGTTGCAAATAAGAGGCGCAGGCCTTTCAAGAGGCTTTCGAAAATTCTGCGTGTCTTCGTGAAACAGTCACTGTCTTGAAACACCTGCGCCACTTCTTGCTCTTTGATTTGCTCTCCGGAGACATTACTTTGTTCCATCTCTTTCGACGGCATGTTCTCCTGTTACAAAGCCCAATTTTGTGTATTCTCGAAATTTTCGCCAGATTTTGGCCAATAAATCAGGAGAAAAGAAGTGGAAAGAGGTATACTAAATTTCAGCTTCAAAGGCATCGCCTTAAAGTTGCAAATAAGAGGCGCAGGCCTTTCAAGAGGCGTTCGAAAATTCTGCGTCTCTTCGTTAACCAGTCACTGTCTTGAAACATCTGCGCCACATTTCGCACTTTGATTTGCTCTCCGGAGACGTTACTTTGTGCCATCTCTTTCGACGGCATGTTCTCCTGTTACAAAGCCCAATTTTGTGCATTCTGAAAATTTTCGCCAGATTTTGGCCAATATATCAGGAGAACATGAAGTCAAAAGAGGTATACTAAATTTCAGCTTCAAAGGCATCGCCTTAAAGTTGCAAATAAGAGGCGCAGGCCTTTCAAGAGGCTTTCGAAAATTCTGCGTCTCTTCGTGAAACAGTCACTGTCTCGAAACACCTGCGCCACTTCGCGCTCTTTGATTTGCTCTCCGGAGACATTACTTCGTTCCATCTCTTTCGACGACATGTTCTCCTGTTACAAAGCCCAATTTTTTGTATCCTCGAAATTTTCGCCAGATTCTGGCCAATAAATCTGGAGAAAATGAAGTGGAAAGAGGTATACTAAATTTCAGCTTCAAAGGCATCGCCTTAATGTTGCAAATAAGAGGCGCAGGCCTTTCAAGAGGCGTTCGAAAATTCTGCGTCTCTATGTTAATCAGTCACTGTCTCGAAATATCTGCGCCACATTTCGCTCTTTGATTTGCTCTCTGGAGACGTTACTTTGTGCCATCTCTTTCGACGCCATGTTCTCCTGTTACAAAGCCCAATTTTGTGCAATCTGAAAATTTTCGCCAGATTTTGGCCAATAAATCAGGAGAAAATGAAGTGGAAAGAGGTATACTAAATTTCAGCTTCAAAGGCATCGCCTTAAAGTTGCAAATAAGAGGCGCAGGCCTTTCAAGAGGCGTTCGAAAATTCTGCGTCTCTTCGTTACCCAGTCACTGTCTCGAAACATCTGCGCCACATTTCGCTCTTTGATTTGCTCTCCGGAGACGTTACTTTGTGCCATCTCTTTCGACGGCATGTTCTCCTGTTACAAAGCCCAATTTTGTGCATTCTGAAAATTTTCGCCAGATTTTGGCCAATATATCAGGAGAACATGAAGTCAAAAGAGGTATACTAAATTTCAGCTTCAAAGGCATCGCCTTAAAGTTGCAAATAAGAGGCGCAGGCCTTTCAAGAGGCTTTCGAAAATTCTGCGTCTCTTCGTGAAACAGTCACGGTCTCGAAACACCTGCGCCACTTCTCGCTCTTTGATTTGCTCTCCGGAGACATTACTTCGTTCCATCTCTTTCGACGGCATGTTCTCCTGTTACAAAGCCCAATTTTGTGTATTCTCGAAATTTTCGCCAGATTTTGGCCAATATATCAGGAGAAAATGAAGTGGAAAGAGGTATACTAAATTTCAGCTTCAAAGGCATCGCCTTAAAGTTGCAAATAAGAGGCGCAGGCCTTTCAAGAGGCGTTCGAAAATTCTGCGTCTCTTCGTTAACCAGTCACTGTCTCGAAACATCTGCGCCACTTCTCGCTCTTTGATTTGCTCTCCGGAGACATTACTTCGTTCCATCTCTTTCGACGGCATGTTCTCCTGTTACAAAGCGCAATTTTGTGTATCCTCGAAGTTTTCGCCAGATTTTGTCCAATAAATCAGGAGAAAATGTAGTGGAAAGAGGTATACTAAATTTCAGCTTCAAAGGCATCGCCTTAATGTTGCAAATAAGAGGCGCAGGCCTTTCAAGAGGCGTTCGAAAATTCTGCGTCTCTATGTTAATCAGTCACTGTCTCGAAACATCTGCGCCACATTTCGCTCTTTGATTTGCTCTCTGGAGACGTTACTTTGTGCCATATCTTTCGACGGCATGTTCTCCTGTTACAAAGCCCAATTTTGTGCATTCTGAAAATTTTCGCCAGGTTTTGGCCAATATATCAGGAGAACATGAAGTCAAAAGAGGTATACTAAATTTCAGCTTCAAAGGCATCGCCTTAAAGTTGCAAATAAGAGGCGCAGGCCTTTCAAGAGGCGTTCGAAAATTCTGCGTCTCTTCGTTAACCAGTCACTGTCTCGAAACATCTGCGCCACATTTCGCTCTTTGATTTGCTCTCCGGAGACGTTACTTTGTGCCATCTCTTTCGACGGCATGTTCTCCTGTTACAAAGCCCAATTTTGTGCATTCTGAAAATTTTCGCCAGATTTTGGCCAATATATCAGGAGAACATGAAGTCAAAAGAGGTATACTAAATTTCAGCTTCAAAGGCATCGCCTTAAAGTTGCAAATAAGAGGCGCAGGCCTTTCAAGAGGCTTTCGAAAATTCTGCGTCTCTTCGTGAAACAGTCACTGTCTTGAAACACCTGCGCCACTTCTTGCTCTTTGATTTGCTCTCCGGAGACATTACTTTGTTCCATCTCTTTCGACGGCATGTTCTCCTGTTACAAAGCCCAATTTTGTGTATTCTCGAAATTTTCGCCAGATTTTGGCCAATAAATCAGGAGAAAATGAAGTGGAAAGAGGTATACTAAATTTCAGCTTCAAAGGCATCGCCTTAAAGTTGCAAATAAGAGGCGCAGGCCTTTCAAGAGGCGTTCGAAAATTCTGCGTCTCTTCGTTAACCAGTCACTGTCTCGACACATCTGCGCCACATTTCGCTCTTTGATTTGCTCTCCGGAGACGTTACTTTGTGCCATCTCTTTCGACGGCATGTTCTCCTGTTACAAAGCCCAATTTTGTGCATTCTGAAAATTTTCGCCAGATTTTGGCCAATAGATCAGGAGAACATGAAGTGGAAAGAGGTATACTAAATTTCAGCTTCAAAGGCATAGCCTTAAACTTGCAATTAAGAGGCGCAGGCTTTCCAAGAGGCGTTCGAAAATTCTGCGTGTCTTCGTTAAACAGTCACTGTCTCGAAACACCTGCGCCACTTCTCGCTCTTTGATTTGCTCTCCGGAGACATTACTTCGTTCCATCTCTTTCGACGGCATGTTCTCCTGTTACAAAGCCCAATTTTTTGTATCCTCGAAATTTTCGCCAGATTCTGGCCAATAAATCAGGAGAAAATGAAGTGGAAAGAGGTATACTAAATTTCAGCTTCAAAGGCATCGCCTTAATGTTGCAAATAAGAGGCGCAGGCCTTTCAAGAGGCGTTCGAAAATTTTACGTCTCTATGTTAATCAGTCACTGTCTCGAAATATCTGCGCCACATTTCGCTCTTTGATTTGCTCTCTGGAGACGTTACTTTGTGCCATCTCTTTCGACGGCATGTTCTCCTGTTACAAAGCCCAATTTTGTGCAATCTGAAAATTTTCGCCAGATTTTGGCCAATATATCAGGAGAACATGAAGTCAAAAGAGGTATACTAAATTTCAGCTTCAAAGGCATCGCCTTAAAGTTGCAAATAAGAGGCGCAGGCCTTTCAAGAGGCTTTCGAAAATTCTGCGTCTCTTCGTGAAACAGTCACTGTCTCGAAACACCTGCGCCACTTCTCGGTCTTTGATTTGCTCTCCGGAGACATTACTTCGTTCCATCTGTTTCGACAGCATGTTCTCCTGTTACAAAGCCCAATTTTGTGTATTCTTGAAATTTTCGCCAGATTTTGGCCAATATATCAGGAGAACATGAAGTCAAAAGAGGTATACTAAATTTCAGCTTCAAAGGCATCGCCTTAAAGTTGCAAATAAGAGGCGCAGGCCTTTCAAGAGGCTTTCGAAAATTCTGCGTCTCTTCGTGAAACAGTCACTGTCTCGAAACACCTGCGCCACTTCTCGGTCTTTGATTTGCTCTCCGGAGACATTACTTCGTTCCATCTGTTTCGACAGCATGTTCTCCTGTTACAAAGCCCAATTTTGTGTATTCTTGAAATTTTCGCCAGATTTTGGCCAATATATCAGGAGAACATGAAGTGGAAAGAGGTATACTAAATTTCAGCTTCAAAGGCATAGCCTTAAACTTGCAATTAAGAGGCGCAGGCCTTTCACGAGGCGTTCGAAAATTCTGCGTCTCTTCGTTAAACTGTCACTGTTTCGAAACACCTGCGCCACTTCTCGCTCTTTGATATGCTCTCCAGAGACGTTACTTTGTTCCATCTCGTTCGAAGGCATGTTCTCCTGTTACAAAGCCCAATTTTGTGCATTCTGAAAATTTTCGCCAGATTTTGGCCAATATATCAGGAGAACATGAAGTGGAAAGAGGTATACTAAATTTCAGCTTCAAAGGCATCGCCTTAAACTTGCAATTAAGAGGCGCAGGCCTTTCAAGAGGCGTTCGAAAATTCTGCGTCTCTTCGTTAAACAATCACTATCTCGAAACACCTGCGCCACTTCTCGCTCTTTGATATGCTCTCCAGAGACGTTACTTTGTTCCATCTCGTTCGAAGGCATGTTCTCCTGTTACAAAGCCCAATTTTGTGCATTCTGAAAATTTTCGCCAGATTTTGGCCAATATATCAGGAGAACATGAAATGGAAAGAGGTATACTAAATTTCAGCTTCAAAGGCATCGCCTTAAAACTGCAATTAAGATGCGCAGGCCTTTCAAGAGGCGTCCGAAAATTCTGCGTCTCTTCGTTAAACAATCACTGTCTCGAAACACCTGCGCCACTTCTCGCTCTTTGATTTGCTCTCCAGAGACGTTACTTGGTTCCATCTCTTTCGACGGCATGTTGTCCTGTTACAAAGCACAATTTGGTGTATTCTCGAAATTTTCGCCAGATTTTGGCCAATAAATCAGGAGAAAATGAAGTGGAAAGAGGTATACTAAATTTCAGCTTCAAAGGCATCGCCTTAATGTTGCAAATAAGAGGCGCAGGCCTTTCAAGAGGCTTTCGAAAATTCTGCGTCTCTTCGTGAAACAGTCACTGTCTCGAAACATCTGCGCCACATTTCGCTCTTTGATTTGCTCTCCGGAGACGTTACTTTGTGCCATCTCTTTCGACGGCATGTTCTCCTGTTACAAAGCCCAATTTTGTGCATTCTGAAAATTTTCGCCAGATTTTGGCCAATATATCAGGAGAACATGAAGTCAAAAGAGGTATACTAAATTTCAGCTTCAAAGGCATCGCCTTAAAGTTGCAAATAAGAGGCGCAGGCCTTTCAAGAGGCTTTCGAAAATTCTGCGTCTCTTCGTGAAACAGTCACTGTCTTGAAACACCTGCGCCACTTCTTGCTCTTTGATTTGCTCTCCGGAGACATTACTTTGTTCCATCTCTTTCGACGGCATGTTCTCCTGTTACAAAGCCCAATTTTGTGTATTCTCGAAATTTTCGCCAGATTTTGGCCAATAAATCAGGAGAAAATGAAGTGGAAAGAGGTATACTAAATTTCAGCTTCAAAGGCATCGCCTTAAAGTTGCAAATAAGAGGCGCAGGCCTTTCAAGAGGCGTTCGAAAATTCTGCGTCTCTTCGTTAACCAGTCACTGTCTCGACACATCTGCGCCACATTTCGCTCTTTGATTTGCTCTCCGGAGACGTTACTTTGTGCCATCTCTTTCGACGGCATGTTCTCCTGTTACAAAGCCCAATTTTGTGCATTCTGAAAATTTTCGCCAGATTTTGGCCAATAGATCAGGAGAACATGAAGTGGAAAGAGGTATACTAAATTTCAGCTTCAAAGGCATAGCCTTAAACTTGCAATTAAGAGGCGCAGGCCTTTCACGAGGCGTTCGAAAATTCTGCGTCTCTTCGTTAAACTGTCACTGTTTCGAAACACCTGCGCCACTTCTCGCTCTTTGATTTGCTCACCAGAGACGTTACTTTGTTCCATCTCTTTCGAAGGCATGTTCTCCTGTTACAAAGCCCAATTTTGTGCATTCTGAAAATTTTCGCCAGATTTTGGCCAATATATCAGGAGAACATGAAGTGGAAAGAGGTATACTAAATTTCAGCTTCAAAGGCATCGCCTTAAACTTGCAATTAAGAGGCGCAGGCCTTTCAAGAGCCGTTCGAAAATTCTGCGTCTCTTCGTTAAACAATCACTATCTCGAAACACCTGCGCCACTTCTCGCTCTTTGATTTGCTCTCCAGAGACGTTACTTTGTTCCATCTCGTTCGAAGGCATGTTCTCCTGTTACAAAGCCCAATTTTGTGCATTCTGAAAATTTTCGCCAGATTTTGGCCAATATATCAGGAGAACATGAAATGGAAAGAGGTATACTAAATTTCAGCTTCAAAGGCATCGCCTTAAAACTGCAATTAAGAGGCGCAGGCCTTTCAAGAGGCGTCCGAAAATTCTGCGTCTCTTCGTTAAACAATCACTGTCTCGAAACACCTGCGCCACTTCTCGCTCTTTGATTTGCTCTCCAGAGACGTTACTTGGTTCCATCTCTTTCGACGGCATGTTGTCCTGTTACGAAGCACAATTTTGTGTATTCTCGAAATTTTCGCCAGATTTTGGCCAATAAATCAGGAGAAAATGAAGTGGAAAGAGGTATACTAAATTTCAGCTTCCAAGGCTTCGCCTTAATGTTGCAAATAAGAGGCGCAGGCCGTTCAAGAGGCGTTCGAAAATTCTGCGTCTCTACGTTAATCAGTCACTGTCTCGAAACATGTGCGCCACATTTCGCTCATTGATTTGCCCTCCGGAGACGTTACTTTGTGCCATCTCTTTCGACGGCATGTTCTCCTGTTACAAAGCCCAATTCTGTGGATTCTGAAAATTTTCGCCAGATTTTGGCCAATATATCAGGAGAACATGAAGTGGAAAGAGGTATACTAAATTTCAGCTTCAAAGGCATAGCCTTAAACTTGCAATTAAGAGGCGCAGGCCTTTCAAGAGGCGTTCGAAAATTCTGCGTCTCTTCGTTAAACAATCACTATCTCGAAACACCTGCGCCACTTCTCGCTCTTTGATTTGCTCTCCAGAGACGTTACTTTGTTCCATCTCGTTCGAAGGCATGTTCTCCTGTTACAAAGCCCAATTTTGTGCATTCTGAAAATTTTCGCCAGATTTTGGCCAATATATCAGGAGAACATGAAATGGAAAGAGGTATACTAAATTTCAGCTTCAAAGGCATCGCCTTAAAACTGCAATTAAGAGGCGCAGGCCTTTCAAGAGGCGTCCGAAAATTCTGCGTCTCTTCGTTAAACAATCACTGTCTCGAAACACCTGCGCCACTTCTCGCTCTTTGATTTGCTCTCCAGAGACGTTACTTGGTTCCATCTCTTTCGACGGCATGTTG
Source organism: Andrena cerasifolii (assembly GCF_050908995.1). Classification (NCBI taxonomy): domain Eukaryota; kingdom Metazoa; phylum Arthropoda; class Insecta; order Hymenoptera; family Andrenidae; genus Andrena; species Andrena cerasifolii. Next base: position 15,020 of record NW_027485798.1, read on the forward strand.
TCCTGTTACAAAGCCCAATTTTGTGCATTCTGAAAATTTTCGCCAGATTTTGGCCAATATATCAGGAGAACATGAAGTCAAAAGAGGTATACTAAATTTCAGCTTCAAAGGCATCGCCTTAAAGTTGCAAATAAGAGGCGCAGGCCTTTCAAGAGGCTTTCGAAAATTCTGCGTCTCTTCGTGAAACAGTCACTGTCTCGAAACACCTGCGCCACTTCTCGCTCTTTGATTTGCTCTCCGGAGACATTACTTCGTTCCATCTCTTTCGACGGCATGTTCTCCTGTTACAAAGCCCAATTTTGTGTATCCTCGAAATTTTCGCCAGATTCTGGCCAATAAATCAGGAGAAAATGAAGTGGAAAGATGTATACTAAATTTCAGCTTCAAAGGCATCGCCTTAATGTTGCAAATAAGAGGCGCAGGCCTTTCAAGAGGCGTTCGAAAATTCTGCGTCTCTTCGTGAAACAGTCACTGTCTCGAAACACCTGCGCCACTTCTCGCTCTTTGATTTGCTCTCCGGAGACATTACTTCGTTCCATCTCTTTCGACGGCATGTTCTCCTGTTACAAAGCCCAATTTTGTGCATTCTGAAAATTTTCGCCAGATTTTGGCCAATATATCAGGAGAACATGAAGTCAAAAGAGGTATACTAAATTTCAGCTTCAAAGGCATCGCCTTAAAGTTGCAAATAAGAGGCGCAGGCCTTTCAAGAGGCTTTCGAAAATTCTGCGTCTCTTCGTGAAACAGTCACTGTCTCGAAACACCTGCGCCACTTCTCGCTCTTTGATTTGCTCTCCGGAGACATTACTTCGTTCCATCTCTTTCGACGGCATGTTCTCCTGTTACAAAGCCCAATTTTGTGCATTCTGAAAATTTTCGCCAGATTTTGGCCAATATATCAGGAGAACATGAAGTCAAAAGAGGTATACTAAATTTCAGCTTCAAAGGCATCGCCTTAAAGTTGCAAATAAGAGGCGCAGGCCTTTCAAGAGGCTTCGAAAATTCTGCGTCTCTTCGTGAAACAGTCTCTGTCTCGAAACACCTGCGCCACTTCTCGCTCTTTGATTTGCTCTCCGGAGACATTACTTCGTTCCATCTCTTTCGACGGCATGTTCTCCTGTTACAAAGCCCAATTTTGTGTATCCTCGAAATTTTCGCCAGATTCTGGCCAATAAATCAGGAGAACATGAAGTCAAAAGAGGTATACTAAATTTCAGCATCAAAGGCATCGCCTTAAAGTTGCAAATAAGAGGCGCAGGCCTTTCAAGAGGCGTTCGAAAATTCTGCGTGTCTTCGTTAAACAGTCATTGTCTCGAAACATCTGCGCCACTTCTCGCTCTTTGATTTGCTCTCCGGAGACATTACTTCGTTCCATCTCTTTCGACGGCATGTTCTCCTGTTACAAAGCCCAATTTTGTGCATTCTGAAAATTTTCGCCAGATTTTGGCCAATATATCAGGAGAACATGAAGTCAAAAGAGGTATACTAAATTTCAGCTTCAAAGGCATCGCCTTAAAGTTGCAAATAAGAGGCGCAGGCCTTTCAAGAGGCTTTCGAAAATTCTGCGTCTCTTCGTGAAACAGTCACTGTCTCGAAACACCTGCGCCACTTCTCGCTCTTTGATTTGCTCTCCGGAGACATTACTTCGTTCCATCTCTTTCGACGGCATGTTCTCCTGTTACAAAGCCCAATTTTGTGTATCCTCGAAATTTTCGCCAGATTCTGGCCAATAAATCAGGAGAAAATGAAGTGGAAAGAGGTATACTAAATTTCAGCTTCAAAGGCATCGCCTTAATGTTGCAAATAAGAGGCGCAGGCCTTTCAAGAGGCGTTCGAAAATTCTGCGTCTCTATGTTAATCAGTCACTGTCTCGAAATATCTGCGCCACATTTCGCTCTTTGATTTGCTCTCTGGAGACGTTACTTTGTGCCATCTCTTTCGACGGCATGTTCTCCTGTTACAAAGCCCAATTTTGTGCAATCTGAAAATTTTCGCCAGATTTTGGCCAATATATCAGGAGAACATGAAGTCAAAAGAGGTATACTAAATTTCAGCTTCAAAGGCATCGCCTTAAAGTTGCAAATAAGAGGCGCAGGCCTTTCAAGAGGCGTTCGAAAATTCTGCGTCTCTACGTTAATCAGTCACTGTCTCGATACATCTGCGCCACATTTCGCTCATTGATTTGCCCTCCGGAGACCTTACTTTGTGCCATCTCTTTCGACGGCATGTTCTCCTGTTACAAAGCCCAATTTTGTGTATTCTCGAAATTTTCGCCAGATTTTGGTCAATAAATCAGGAGAAAATGAAGTGGAAAGAGGTATACTAAATTTCAGCTTCAAAGGCATCGCCTTAAAGTTGCAAATAAGAGGCGCAGGCCTTTCAAGAGGCTTTCGAAAATTCTGCGTCTCTTCGTGAAACAGTCACGGTCTCGAAACACCTGCGCCACTTCTCGCTCTTTGATTTGCTCTCCGGAGACATTACTTCGTTCCATCTCTTTCGACGGCATGTTCTCCTGTTACAAAGCCCAATTTTGTGCATTCTGAAAATTTTCGCCAGATTTTGGCCAATATATCAGGAGAACATGAAGTCAAAAGAGGTATACTAAATTTCAGCTTCAAAGGCATCGCCTTAAAGTTGCAAATAAGAGGCGCAGGCCTTTCAAGAGGCTTTCGAAAATTCTGCGTCTCTTCGTGAAACAGTCACTGTCTCGAAACACCTGCGCCACTTCTCGCTCTTTGATTTGCTCTCCGGAGACATTACTTCGTTCCATCTCTTTCGACGGCATGTTCTCCTGATACAAAGCCCAATTTTGTGTATCCTCGAAATTTTCGCCAGATTCTGGCCAATAAATCAGGAGAAAATGAAGTGGAAAGAGGTATACTAAATTTCAGCTTCAAAGGCATCGCCTTAATGTTGCTAATAAGAGGCGCAGGCCTTTCAAGAGGCGTTCGAAAATTCTGCGTCTCTATGTTAATCAGTCACAGTCTCGAAATATCTGCGCCACATTTCGCTCTTTGATTTGCTCTCTGGAGACGTTACTTTGTGCCATCTCTTTCGACGGCATGTTCTCCTGTTACAAAGCCCAATTTTGTGCAATCTGAAAATTTTCGCCAGATTTTGGCCAATATATCAGGAGAACATGAAGTCAAAAGAGGTATACTAAATTTCAGCTTCAAAGGCATCGCCTTAAAGTTGCAAATAAGAGGCGCAGGCCTTTCAAGAGGCTTTCGAAAATTCTGCGTCTCTTCGTGAAACAGTCACTGTCTCGAAACACCTGCGCCACTTCTCGGTCTTTGATTTGCTCTCCGGAGACATTACTTCGTTCCATCTCTTTCGACGGCATGTTCTCCTGTTACAAAGCCCAATTTTGTGTATTCTCGAAATTTTCGCCAGATTTTGGCCAATAAATCAGGAGAAAATGAAGTGGAAAGAGGTATACTAAATTTCAGCTTCAAAGGCTTCGCCTTAATGTTGCAAATAAGAGGCGCAGGCCGTTCAAGAGGCGTTCGAAAATTCTGCGTCTCTACGTTAATCAGTCACTGTCTCGATACATCTGCGCCACATTTCGCTCATTGATTTGCCCTCCGGAGACCTTACTTTGTGCCATCTCTTTCGACGGCATGTTCTCCTGTTACAAAGCCCAATTTTGTGCATTCTGAAAATTTTCGCCAGATTTTGGCCAATATATCAGGAGAACATGAAGTCCAAAGAGGTATACTAAATTTAAGCTTCAAAGGCATCGCCTTTTAGTTGCAAATAAGAGGCGCAGGCCTTTCAAGAGGCTTTCGAAAATTCTGCGTCTCTTCGTGAAACAGTCACGGTCTCGAAACACCTGCGCCACTTCTCGCTCTTTGATTTGCTCTCCGGAGACATTACTTCGTTCCATCTCTTTCGACGGCATGTTCTCCTGTTACAAAGCCCAATTTTGTGTATCCTCGAAATTTTCGCCAGATTCTGGCCAATAAATCAGGAGAAAATGAAGTGGAAAGAGGTATACTAAATTTCAGCTTCAAAGGCATCGCCTTAATGTTGCAAATAAGAGGCGCAGGCCTTTCAAGAGGCGTTCGAAAATTCTGCGTCTCTATGTTAATCAGTCACTGTCTCGAAATATCTGCGCCACATTTCGCTCTTTGATTTGCTCTCTGGAGACGTTACTTTGTGCCATCTCTTTCGACGGCATGTTCTCCTGTTACAAAGCCCAATTTTGTGTATTCTCGAAATTTTCGCCAGATTTTGGCCAATAAATCAGGAGAAAATGAAGTGGAAAGAGGTATACTAAATTTCAGCTTCAAAGGCTTCGCCTTAATGTTGCAAATAAGAGGCGCAGGCCGTTCAAGAGGCGTTCGAAAATTCTGCGTCTCTACGTTAATCAGTCACTGTCTCGATACATCTGCGCCACATTTCGCTCATTGATTTGCCCTCCGGAGACCTTACTTTGTGCCATCTCTTTCGACGGCATGTTCTCCTGTTGCATAGCCCAATTTTGTGTATTCTCGAAATTTTCGCCAGATTTTGGCCAATAAATCAGGAGAAAATGAAGTGGAAAGAGGTATACTAAATTTCAGCTTCAAAGGCATCGCCTTAAAGTTGCAAATAAGAGGCGCAGGCCTTTCAAGAGGCTTTCGAAAATTCTGCGTCTCTTCGTGAAACAGTCACGGTCTCGAAACACCTGCGCCACTTCTCGCTCTTTGATTTGCTCTCCGGAGACATTACTTCGTTCCATCTCTTTCGACGGCATGTTCTCCTGTTACAAAGCCCAATTTTGTGCATTCTGAAAATTTTCGCCAGATTTTGGCCAATATATCAGGAGAACATGAAGTCAAAAGAGGTATACTAAATTTCAGCTTCAAAGGCATCGCCTTAAAGTTGCAAATAAGAGGCGCAGGCCTTTCAAGAGGCTTTCGAAAATTCTGCGTCTCTTCGTGAAACAGTCACTGTCTCGAAACACCTGCGCCACTTCTCGCTCTTTGATTTGCTCTCCGGAGACATTACTTCGTTCCATCTCTTTCGACGGCATGTTCTCCTGTTACAAAGCCCAATTTTGTGTATCCTCGAAATTTTCGCCAGATTCTGGCCAATAAGTCAGGAGAAAATGAAGTGGAAAGAGGTATACTAAATTTCAGCTTCAAAGGCATCGCCTTAATGTTGCTAATAAGAGGCGCAGGCCTTTCAAGAGGCGTTCGAAAATTCTGCGTCTCTATGTTAATCAGTCACAGTCTCGAAATATCTGCGCCACATTTCGCTCTTTGATTTGCTCTCTGGAGACGTTACTTTGTGCCATCTCTTTCGACGGCATGTTCTCCTGTTACAAAGCCCAATTTTGTGCAATCTGAAAATTTTCGCCAGATTTTGGCCAATATATCAGGAGAACATGAAGTCAAAAGAGGTATACTAAATTTCAGCTTCAAAGGCATCGCCTTAAAGTTGCAAATAAGAGGCGCAGGCCTTTCAAGAGGCTTTCGAAAATTCTGCGTCTCTTCGTGAAACAGTCACTGTCTCGAAACACCTGCGCCACTTCTCGGTCTTTGATTTGCTCTCCGGAGACATTACTTCGTTCCATCTCTTTCGACGGCATGTTCTCCTGTTACAAAGCCCAATTTTGTGTATTCTCGAAATTTTCGCCAGATTTTGGCCAATAAATCAGGAGAAAATGAAGTGGAAAGAGGTATACTAAATTTCAGCTTCAAAGGCTTCGCCTTAATGTTGCAAATAAGAGGCGCAGGCCGTTCAAGAGGCGTTCGAAAATTCTGCGTCTCTACGTTAAACAGTCACAGTCTCGAAACATCTGCGCCACATTTCGCGCTTTGATTTGCTCTCTGGAGACGTTACTTTGTGCCATCTCTTTCGACGGCATGTTCTCCTGTTACAAAGCCCAATTTTGTGCATTCTGAAAATTTTCGCCAGATTTTGGCCAATATATCAGGAGAACATGAAGTCAAAAGAGGTATACTAAATTTCAGCTTCAAAGGCATGCCTTAAACTTGCAATTAAGAGGCGCAGGCCTTTCATGAGGCGTTCGAAAATTCTGCGTCTCTTCGTTAAACAATCACTGTCTCGAAACACCTGCGCCACTTCTCGCTCTTTGATTTGCTCTCCAGAGACGTTACTTTGTTCCATCTCTTTCGACTGCATGTTCTCCTGTTACAAAGCCCAATTTTGTGTATTCTCGAAATTTTCGCCAGATTTTGGCCAATAAATCAGGAGAAAATGAAGTGGAAAGAGGTATACTAAATTTCAGCTTCAAAGGCATCGCCTTAAAGTTGCAAATAAGAGGCGCAGGCCTTTCAAGAGGCTATCGAAAATTCTGCGTCTCTTCGTGAAACAGTCACGGTCTCGAAACACCTGCGCCACTTCTCGCTCTTTGATTTGCTCTCCGGAGACATTACTTCGTTCCATCTCTTTCGACGGCATGTTCTCCTGTTACAAAGCCCAATTTTGTGCATTCTGAAAATTTTCGCCAGATTTTGGCCAATATATCAGGAGAACATGAAGTCAAAAGAGGTATACTAAATTTCAGCTTCAAAGGCATCGCCTTAAAGTTGCAAATAAGAGGCGCAGGCCTTTCAAGAGGCGTTCGAAAATTCTGCGTGTCTTCGTTAAACAGTCATTGTCTCGAAACATCTGCGCCACTTCTCGCTCTTTGATTTGCTCTCCGGAGACATTACTTCGTTCCATCTCTTTCGACGGCATGTTCTCCTGTTACAAAGCCCAATTTTGTGTATTCTCGAAATTTTCGCCAGATATTGGCCAATAAATCAGGAGAAAATGAAGTGGAAAGAGGTATACTAAATTTCAGCTTCAAAGGCTTCGCCTTAATGTTGCAAATAAGAGGCGCAGGCCGTTCAAGAGGCGTTCGAAAATTTTGCGTCTCTACGTTAAACAGTCACAGTCTCGAAACATCTGCGCCACATTTCGCGCTTTGATTTGCTCTCTGGAGACGTTACTTTGTGCCATCTCTTTCGACGGCATGTTCTCCTGTTACAAAGCCCAATTTTGTGCATTCTGAAAATTTTCGCCAGATTTTGGCCAATATATCAGGAGAACATGAAGTCAAAAGAGGTATACTAAATTTCAGCTTCAAAGGCATGCCTTAAACTTGCAATTAAGAGGCGCAGGCCTTTCATGAGGCGTTCGAAAATTCTGCGTCTCTTCGTTAAACAATCACTGTCTCGAAACACCTGCGCCACTTCTCGCTCTTTGATTTGCTCTCCGGAGACATTACTTCGTTCCATCTCTTTCGACGGCATGTTCTCCTGTTACAAAGCCCAATTTTGTGCATTCTGAAAATTTTCGCCAGATTTTGGCCAATATATCAGGAGAACATGAAGTCAAAAGAGGTATACTAAATTTCAGCTTCAAAGGCATCGCCTTAAAGTTGCAAATAAGAGGCGCAGGCCTTTCAAGAGGCTTTCGAAAATTCTGCGTCTCTTCGTGAAACAGTCACTGTCTCGAAACACCTGCGCCACTTCTCGCTCTTTGATTTGCTCTCCGGAGACATTACTTCGTTCCATCTCTTTCGACGGCATGTTCTCCTGTTACAAAGCCCAATTTTGTGTATCCTCGAAATTTTCGCCAGATTCTGGCCAATAAATCAGGAGAAAATGAAGTGGAAAGAGGTATACTAAATTTCAGCTTCAAAGGCATCGCCTTAAAGTTGCAAATAAGAGGCGCAGGCCTTTCAAGAGGCTTTCGAAAATTCTGCGTCTCTTCGTGAAACAGTCACTGTCTCGAAACACCTGCGCCACTTCTCGCTCTTTGATTTGCTCTCCGGAGACATTACTTCGTTCCATCTCTTTCGACGGCATGTTCTCCTGTTACAAAGCCCAATTTTGTGTATCCTCGAAATTTTCGCCAGATTTTGGCCAATAAATCAGGAGAAAATGAAGTGGAAAGAGGTATACTAAATTTCAGCTTCAAAGGCTTCGCCTTAATGTTGCAAATAAGAGGCGCAGGCCGTTCAAGAGGCGTTCGAAAATTCTGCGTCTCTACGTTAATCAGTCACTGTCTCGATACATCTGCGCCACATTTCGCTCATTGATTTGCCCTCCGGAGACCTTACTTTGTGCCATCTCTTTCGACGGCATGTTCTCCTGTTGCAAAGCCCAATTTTGTGTATTCTCGAAATTTTCGCCAGATTTTGGCCAATAAATCAGGAGAAAATGAAGTGGAAAGAGGTATACTAAATTTCAGCTTCAAAGGCATCGCCTTAAAGTTGCAAATAAGAGGCGCAGGCCTTTCAAGAGGCTTTCGAAAATTCTGCGTCTCTTCGTGAAACAGTCACGGTCTCGAAACACCTGCGCCACTTCTCGCTCTTTGATTTGCTCTCCGGAGACATTACTTCGTTCCATCTCTTTCGACGGCATGTTCTCCTGTTACAAAGCCCAATTTTGTGCATTCTGAAAATTTTCGCCAGATTTTGGCCAATATATCAGGAGAACATGAAGTCAAAAGAGGTATACTAAATTTCAGCTTCAAAGGCATCGCCTTAAAGTTGCAAATAAGAGGCGCAGGCCTTTCAAGAGGCTTTCGAAAATTCTGCGTCTCTTCGTGAAACAGTCACTGTCTCGAAACACCTGCGCCACTTCTCGCTCTTTGATTTGCTCTCCGGAGACATTACTTCGTTCCATCTCTTTCGACGGCATGTTCTCCTGTTACAAAGCCCAATTTTGTGTATCCTCGAAATTTTCGCCAGATTCTGGCCAATAAATCAGGAGAAAATGAAGTGGAAAGAGGTATACTAAATTTCAGCTTCAAAGGCATCGCCTTAATGTTGCTAATAAGAGGCGCAGGCCTTTCAAGAGGCGTTCGAAAATTCTGCGTCTCTATGTTAATCAGTCACAGTCTCGAAATATCTGCGCCACATTTCGCTCTTTGATTTGCTCTCTGGAGACGTTACTTTGTGCCATCTCTTTCGACGGCATGTTCTCCTGTTACAAAGCCCAATTTTGTGCAATCTGAAAATTTTCGCCAGATTTTGGCCAATATATCAGGAGAACATGAAGTCAAAAGAGGTATACTAAATTTCAGCTTCAAAGGCATCGCCTTAAAGTTGCAAATAAGAGGCGCAGGCCTTTCAAGAGGCTTTCGAAAATTCTGCGTCTCTTCGTGAAACAGTCACTGTCTCGAAACACCTGCGCCACTTCTCGGTCTTTGATTTGCTCTCCGGAGACATTACTTCGTTCCATCTCTTTCGACGGCATGTCTCCTGTTACAAAGCCCAATTTTGTGTATTCTCGAAATTTTCGCCAGATTTTGGCCAATAAATCAGGAGAAAATGAAGTGGAAAGAGGTATACTAAATTTCAGCTTCAAAGGCTTCGCCTTAATGTTGCAAATAAGAGGCGCAGGCCGTTCAAGAGGCGTTCGAAAATTCTGCGTCTCTACGTTAAACAGTCACAGTCTCGAAACATCTGCGCCACATTTCGCGCTTTGATTTGCTCTCTGGAGACGTTACTTTGTGCCATCTCTTTCGACGGCATGTTCTCCTGTTACAAAGCCCAATTTTGTGCATTCTGAAAATTTTCGCCAGATTTTGGCCAATATATCAGGAGAACATGAAGTCAAAAGAGGTATACTAAATTTCAGCTTCAAAGGCATGCCTTAAACTTGCAATTAAGAGGCGCAGGCCTTTCATGAGGCGTTCGAAAATTCTGCGTCTCTTCGTTAAACAATCACTGTCTCGAAACACCTGCGCCACTTCTCGCTCTTTGATTTGCTCTCCAGAGACGTTACTTTGTTCCATCTCTTTCGACTGCATGTTCTCCTGTTACAAAGCCCAATTTTGTGTATTCTCGAAATTTTCGCCAGATTTTGGCCAATAAATCAGGAGAAAATGAAGTGGAAAGAGGTATACTAAATTTCAGCTTCAAAGGCATCGCCTTAAAGTTGCAAATAAGAGGCGCAGGCCTTTCAAGAGGCTTTCGAAAATTCTGCGTCTCTTCGTGAAACAGTCACGGTCTCGAAACACCTGCGCCACTTCTCGCTCTTTGATTTGCTCTCCGGAGACATTACTTCGTTCCATCTCTTTCGACGGCATGTTCTCCTGTTACAAAGCCCAATTTTGTGTATTCTCGAAATTTTCGCCAGATTTTGGCCAATAAATCAGGAGAAAATGAAGTGGAAAGAGGTATACTAAATTTCAGCTTCAAAGGCTTCGCCTTAATGTTGCAAATAAGAGGCGCAGGCCGTTCAAGAGGCGTTCGAAAATTCTGCGTCTCTACGTTAAACAGTCACAGTCTCGAAACATCTGCGCCACATTTCGCGCTTTGATTTGCTCTCTGGAGACGTTACTTTGTGCCATCTCTTTCGACGGCATGTTCTCCTGTTACAAAGCCCAATTTTGTGCATTCTGAAAATTTTCGCCAGATTTTGGCCAATATATCAGGAGAACATGAAGTCAAAAGAGGTATACTAAATTTCAGCTTCAAAGGCATGCCTTAAACTTGCAATTAAGAGGCGCAGGCCTTTCATGAGGCGTTCGAAAATTCTGCGTCTCTTCGTTAAACAATCACTGTCTCGAAACACCTGCGCCACTTCTCGCTCTTTGATTTGCTCTCCAGAGACGTTACTTTGTTCCATCTCTTTCGACTGCATGTTCTCCTGTTACAAAGCCCAATTTTGTGTATTCTCGAAATTTTCGCCAGATTTTGGCCAATAAATCAGGAGAAAATGAAGTGGAAAGAGGTATACTAAATTTCAGCTTCAAAGGCATCGCCTTAAAGTTGCAAATAAGAGGCGCAGGCCTTTCAAGAGGCTTTCGAAAATTCTGCGTCTCTTCGTGAAACAGTCACGGTCTCGAAACACCTGCGCCACTTCTCGCTCTTTGATTTGCTCTCCGGAGACATTACTTCGTTCCATCTCTTTCGACGGCATGTTCTCCTGTTACAAAGCCCAATTTTGTGCATTCTGAAAATTTTCGCCAGATTTTGGCCAATATATCAGGAGAACATGAAGTCAAAAGAGGTATACTAAATTTCAGCTTCAAAGGCATCGCCTTAAAGTTGCAAATAAGAGGCGCAGGCCTTTCAAGAGGCTTTCGAAAATTCTGCGTCTCTTCGTGAAACAGTCACTGTCTCGAAACACCTGCGCCACTTCTCGGTCTTTGATTTGCTCTCCGGAGACATTACTTCGTTCCATCTCTTTCGACGGCATGTTCTCCTGTTACAAAGCCCAATTTTGTGTATTCTCGAAATTTTCGCCAGATTTTGGCCAATAAATCAGGAGAAAATGAAGTGGAAAGAGGTATACTAAATTTCAGCTTCAAAGGCTTCGCCTTAATGTTGCAAATAAGAGGCGCAGGCCGTTCAAGAGGCGTTCGAAAATTCTGCGTCTCTACGTTAAACAGTCACAGTCTCGAAACATCTGCGCCACATTTCGCGCTTTGATTTGCTCTCTGGAGACGTTACTTTGTGCCATCTCTTTCGACGGCATGTTCTCCTGTTACAAAGCCCAATTTTGTGCATTCTGAAAATTTTCGCCAGATTTTGGCCAATATATCAGGAGAACATGAAGTCAAAAGAGGTATACTAAATTTCAGCTTCAAAGGCATGCCTTAAACTTGCAATTAAGAGGCGCAGGCCTTTCATGAGGCGTTCGAAAATTCTGCGTCTCTTCGTTAAACAATCACTGTCTCGAAACACCTGCGCCACTTCTCGCTCTTTGATTTGCTCTCCAGAGACGTTACTTTGTTCCATCTCTTTCGACTGCATGTTCTCCTGTTACAAAGCCCAATTTTGTGTATTCTCGAAATTTTCGCCAGATTTTGGCCAATAAATCAGGAGAAAATGAAGTGGAAAGAGGTATACTAAATTTCAGCTTCAAAGGCATCGCCTTAAAGTTGCAAATAAGAGGCGCAGGCCTTTCAAGAGGCTTTCGAAAATTCTGCGTCTCTTCGTGAAACAGTCACGGTCTCGAAACTCCTGCGCCACTTCTCGCTCTTTGATTTGCTCTCCGGAGACATTACTTCGTTCCATCTCTTTCGACGGCATGTTCTCCTGTTACAAAGCCCAATTTTGTGCATTCTGAAAATTTTCGCCAGATTTTGGCCAATATATCAGGAGAACATGAAGTCAAAAGAGGTATACTAAATTTCAGCTTCAAAGGCATCGCCTTAAAGTTGCAAATAAGAGGCGCAGGCCTTTCAAGAGGCGTTCGAAAATTCTGCGTGTCTTCGTTAAACAGTCATTGTCTCGAAACATCTGCGCCACTTCTCGCTCTTTGATTTGCTCTCCGGAGACATTACTTCGTTCCATCTCTTTCGACGGCATGTTCTCCTGTTACAAAGCCCAATTTTGTGTATTCTCGAAATTTTCGCCAGATATTGGCCAATAAATCAGGAGAAAATGAAGTGGAAAGAGGTATACTAAATTTCAGCTTCAAAGGCTTCGCCTTAATGTTGCAAATAAGAGGCGCAGGCCGTTCAAGAGGCGTTCGAAAATTCTGCGTCTCTACGTTAAACAGTCACAGTCTCGAAACATCTGCGCCACATTTCGCGCTTTGATTTGCTCTCTGGAGACGTTACTTTGTGCCATCTCTTTCGACGGCATGTTCTCCTGTTACAAAGCCCAATTTTGTGCATTCTGAAAATTTTCGCCAGATTTTGGCCAATATATCAGGAGAACATGAAGTCAAAAGAGGTATACTAAATTTCAGCTTCAAAGGCATGCCTTAAACTTGCAATTAAGAGGCGTAGGCCTTTCATGAGGCGTTCGAAAATTCTGCGTCTCTTCGTTAAACAATCACTGTCTCGAAACACCTGCGCCACTTCTCGCTCTTTGATTTGCTCTCCAGAGACGTTACTTTGTTCCATCTCTTTCGACTGCATGTTCTCCTGTTACAAAGCCCAATTTTGTGTATTCTCGAAATTTTCGTCAGATTTTGGCCAATATATCAGGAGAAAATGAAGTGGAAAGAAGTATACTAAATTTCAGCTTCAAAGGCATCGCCTTAAAGTTGCAAATAAGAGGCGCAGGCGTTTCAAGAGGCGTTCGAAAATTCTGCGTCTCTTCGTTAAACAATCACTGTCTCGAAACACCTGCGCCACTTCTCGCTCTTTGATTTGCTCTCCAGAGACGTTACTTTGTTCCATCTCTTTCGACTGCATGTTCTCCTGTTACAAAGCCCAATTTTGTGTATTCTCGAAATTTTCGCCAGATTTTGGCCAATAAATCAGGAGAAAATGAAGTGGAAAGAGGTATACTAAATTTCAGCTTCAAAGGCATCGCCTTAAAGTTGCAAATAAGAGGCGCAGGCCTTTCAAGAGGCTTTCGAAAATTCTGCGTCTCTTCGTGAAACAGTCACGGTCTCGAAACACCTGCGCCACTTCTCGCTCTTTGATTTGCTCTCCGGAGACATTACTTCGTTCCATCTCTTTCGACGGCATGTTCTCCTGTTACAAAGCCCAATTTTGTGCATTCTGAAAATTTTCGCCAGATTTTGGCCAATATATCAGGAGAACATGAAGTCAAAAGAGGTATACTAAATTTCAGCTTCAAAGGCATCGCCTTAAAGTTGCAAATAAGAGGCGCAGGCCTTTCAAGAGGCTTTCGAAAATTCTGCGTCTCTTCGTGAAACAGTCACTGTCTCGAAACACCTGCGCCACTTCTCGCTCTTTGATTTGCTCTCCGGAGACATTACTTCGTTCCATCTCTTTCGACGGCATGTTCTCCTGTTACAAAGCCCAATTTTGTGTATCCTCGAAATTTTCGCCAGATTTTGGCCAATAAATCAGGAGAAAATGAAGTGGAAAGAGGTATACTAAATTTCAGCTTCAAAGGCTTCGCCTTAATGTTGCAAATAAGAGGCGCAGGCCGTTCAAGAGGCGTTCGAAAATTCTGCGTCTCTTCGTGAAACAGTCACTGTCTCGAAACACCTGCGCCACTTCTCGCTCTTTGATTTGCTCTCCGGAGACATTACTTCGTTCCATCTCTTTCGACGGCATGTTCTCCTGTTACAAAGCCCAATTTTGTGTATCCTCGAAATTTTCGCCAGATTCTGGCCAATAAATCAGGAGAAAATGAAGTGGAAAGAGGTATACTAAATTTCAGCTTCAAAGGCATCGCCTTAATGTTGCAAATAAGAGGCGCAGGCCTTTCAAGAGGCGTTCGAAAATTCTGCGTCTCTATGTTAATCAGTCACTGTCTCGAAATATCTGCGCCACATTTCGCTCTTTGATTTGCTCTCTGGAGACGTTACTTTGTGCCATCTCTTTCGACGGCATGTTCTCCTGTTACAAAGCCCAATTTTGTGCAATCTGAAAATTTTCGCCAGATTTTGGCCAATATATCAGGAGAACATGAAGTCAAAAGAGGTATACTAAATTTCAGCTTCAAAGGCATCGCCTTAAAGTTGCAAATAAGAGGCGCAGGCCTTTCAAGAGGCTTTCGAAAATTCTGCGTCTCTTCGTGAAACAGTCACTGTCTCGAAACACCTGCGCCACTTCTCGGTCTTTGATTTGCTCTCCGGAGACATTACTTCGTTCCATCTCTTTCGACGGCATGTTCTCCTGTTACAAAGCCCAATTTTGTGTATTCTCGAAATTTTCGCCAGATTTTGGCCAATAAATCAGGAGAAAATGAAGTGGAAAGAGGTATACTAAATTTCAGCTTCAAAGGCTTCGCCTTAATGTTGCAAATAAGAGGCGCAGGCCGTTCAAGAGGCGTTCGAAAATTCTGCGTCTCTACGTTAATCAGTCACTGTCTCTATACATCTGCGCCACATTTCGCTCATTGATTTGCCCTCCGGAGACCTTACTTTGTGCCATCTCTTTCGACGGCATGTTCTCCTGTTACAAAGCCCAATTTTGTGCATTCTGAAAATTTTCGCCAGATTTTGGCCAATATATCAGGAGAACATGAAGTCTAAAGAGGTATACTAAATTTAAGCTTCAAAGGCATCGCCTCAAAGTTGCAAATAAGAGGCGCAGGCCTTACAAGAGGCTTTCGAAAATTCTGCGTCTCTTCGTGAAACAGTCACGGTCTCGAAACACCGGCGCCACTTCTCGCTCCTTGATTTGCTCTCCGGAGACATTACTTCGTTCCATCTCTTTCGACGGCATGTTCTCCTGTTACAAAGCCCAATTCTGTGGATTCTGAAAATTTTCGCCAGATTTTGGCCAATATATCAGGAGAACATGAAGTGGAAAGAGGTATACTAAATTTCAGCTTCAAAGGCATAGCCTTAAACTTGCAATTAAGAGGCGCAGGCCTTTCACGAGGCGTTCGAAAATTCTGCGTCTCTTCGTTAAACTGTCACTGTTTCGAAACACCTGCGCCACTTCTCGCTATTTGATTTGCTCTCCAGAGACGTTACTTTGTTCCATCTCTTTCGACGGCATGTTGTCATGTTACAAAGCACAATTTTGTGTATCCTCGAAATTTTCGCCAGATTTTGGCCAATATATCAGGAGAAAATGAAGTGGAAAGAGGTATACTAAATTTCAGCTTCAAAGGCATTGCCTTAAAGTTACAAATCATAGGCGCAGGCCTTTCAAGAGGCGTTCGAAAATTCTGCGTGTCTTCGTTAAACATTCATTGTCTCGAAACATCTGCGCCACTTCTCGCTCTTTGATTTGCTCTCCGGAGACATTACTTCGTTCCATCTCTTTCGACGGCATGTTCTCCTGTTACAAAGCCCAATTTTGTGTATTCTCGAAATTTTCGCCAGATTTTGGCCAATAAATCAGGAGAAAATGAAGTGGAAAGAGGTATACTAAATTTCA
>NW_027485799.1:0-30723 GCF_050908995.1 Andrena cerasifolii
CATGTTCTCCTGTTACAAAGCGCAATTTTGCGCATTCTGAAAATTTTCGCCAGCTTTGGCCAATATATCAGGAGAACATGAAGTGGAAAGAGGTACACTAAATTTCAGCTTCAAAGGCATCGCCTTAAAGTTGCCAATAAGAGGCGCAGGCCTTTCAAGAGGTGTTCGAAAATTCTGCGTCTCTTCGTTAAACATTCACTGTCTCGAAACATCTGCGCCACTTCTCGCTCTTTGATTTGCTCTCCGGAGACGTTACTTTGTGCCATCTCTTTCGACGGCATGTTCTCCTGTTACAAAGCCCAATTTTGTGCATTCTCGAAATTTTCGCCTGATTTTGGCCAATATATCAGGAGAACATGAAGTGGAATGAGGTATACTAAATTTCAGCATCAAAGGCATCGCCTTGAAGTTGCTAATAAGAGGCGCAGGCCTTTCAAGAGGCGTTCGAAAATTCTGCGTCTCTTCGTTAAACAGTCACTGTCTCGAAACATCTGCGCCACTTCTCGCTCATTGATTTGCTCTCCGGAGACGTTACTTTGTGCCATCTCTTTCGACGGCATGTTCTCCTGTTACAAAGCCCAATTTTGTGCATTCTGAAAATTTTCGCCAGCTTTGGCCAATATATCAGGAGAACATGAAGTGGAAAGAGGTACACTAAATTTCAGCTTCAAAACCATCGCCTTAAAGTTGCTAATAAGATGCGCAGGCCTTTCAAGAGGCGTTCGAAAATTCTGCGTCTCTTCGTTAAACAGTCACTGTCTCGAAACATCTGCGCCATTTCTCGCTCTTTGATTTGCTCTCCGGATACGTTACTTTGTGCCATCTCTTTCGACGGCATGTTCTCCTGATACAAAGCGCAATTTTGTGCGCTCTGAAAATTTTCGCCAGATTTTGGCCAATATATCATGAGAACATTAAGTGGAAAGAGGTATACTAAATTTCAGCTTCAAAGGCATCGCCTTAAAGTTGCCAATAAGAGGCGCAGGCCTTTCAAGAGGTGTTCGAAAATTCTGCGTCTCTTCGTTAAACAGTCACTGTCTCGAAACATCTGCGACACTCCTCGCTCAATGATTTGCTCTCCGGTGATGTTACTTTGTGCCATCTCTTTCGACGGCATGTTCTCCTGTTACAAAGCCCAATTTTGTGCATTCTCGAAATTTTCGCCTGATTTTGGCCAATATATCAGGAGAACATGAAGTGGAATGAGGTATACTATATTTCAGCATCAAAGGCATCGCCTTAAAGTGGCAAATAAGAGGCGGAGGCCTTTCAAGAGGCGTTCGAAAATACTGCGTCTCTTCGTTAAACAGTCACTGTCTCGAAACATCTGCGACACTCCTCGCTCAATGATTTGCTCTCCGGTGATGTTACTTTGTGCCATCTCTTTCGACGGCATGTTCTCCTGTTACAAAGCCCAATTTTGTGCATTCTGAAAATTTTCTCCAGATTTTGGCCAATATATCAGGAGAACATGAAGTGGAAAGAGGTATACTAAATTTCAGCTTCAAAGGCATCGCCTTAAAGTGGCAAATAAGAGGCGCAGGCCTTTCAAGAGGTGTTCGAAAATTCTGCGTCTCTTCGTTAAACAGTCACTGTCTCGAAACATCTGCGCCACTCCTCGCTCAATGATTTGCTCTCCGGTGATGTTACTTTGTGCCATCTCTTTCGACGGCATGTTCTCCTGTTACAAAGCGCAATTTTGTGCGTTCTGAAAATTTTCGCGAAATTTTGGCCAATGTATCAGGAGAACATGAAGTGAAAGAGGCACACTAAATTTCAGCTTCAAAGGCATCGCTTTAAAGTTGCCAATAAGAGGCGCAGGCCTTTCAAGAGGTGTTCGAAAATTCTGCGTCTCTTCGTTAAACAGTCACTGTCTCGAAACATCTGCGCCACTTCTCGCTTTTTGATTTGCTCTCCGGAGACGTTACTTTGTGCCATCTCTTTCGACGGCATGTTCTCCTGTTACAAAGCGCAATTTTGTGCGTTCTGGAAATTTTCGCCAAATTTTGGCCAATGTATCAGGAGAACATGAAGTGAAAGAGGCACACTAAATTTCAGCTTCAAAGGCATCGCTTAAAAGTTGCCAATAAGAGGCGCAGGCCTTTCAAGAGGTGTTCGAAAATTCTGCGTCTCTTCGTTAAACAGTCACTGTCTCGAAACATCTGCGCCACTTCTCGCTCTTTGATTTGCTCTCCGGAGACGTTACTTTGTGCCATCTCTTTCGACGGCATGTTCTCCTGTTACAAAGCCCAATTTTGTGCATTCTGAAAATTTTCGCCAGCTTTGGCCAATATATCAGGAGAACATGAAGTGGAATGAGGTATACTAAATTTCAGCATCAAAGGCATCGCCTTAAAGTTGCCAAAAAGAGGCGCAGGCCTTTCAAGAGGCGTTCGAAAATACTGCGTCTCTTCGTTAAACAGTCACTGTCTCGAAACATCTGCGACACTCCTCGCTCAATGATTTGCTCTCCGGTGATGTTACTTTGTGCCATCTCTTTCGACGGCATGTTCTCCTGTTACAAAGCCCAATTTTGTGCATTCTGAAAATTTTCGCCAGATTTTGGCCAATATATCAGGAGAACATGAAGTGGAAAGAGGTATACTAAATTTCAGCTTCAAAGGCATCGCCTTAAAGTGGCAAATAAGAGGCGCAGGCCTTTCAAGAGGTGTTCGAAAATTCTGCGTCTCTTCGTTAAACAGTCACTGTCTCGAAACATCTGCGCCACTCCTCGCTCAATGATTTGCTCTCCGGTGATGTTACTTTGTGCCATCTCTTTCGACGGCATGTTCTCCTGTTACAAAGCGCAATTTTGTGCGTTCTGAAAATTTTCGCGAAATTTTGGCCAATGTATCAGGAGAACATGAAGTGAAAGAGGCACACTAAATTTCAGCTTCAAAGGCATCGCTTTAAAGTTGCCAATAAGAGGCGCAGGCCTTTCAAGAGGTGTTCGAAAATTCTGCGTCTCTTCGTTAAACAGTCACTGTCTCGAAACATCTGCGCCACTTCTCGCTTTTTGATTTGCTCTCCGGAGACGTTACTTTGTGCCATCTCTTTCGACGGCATGTTCTCCTGTTACAAAGCGCAATTTTGTGCGTTCTGGAAATTTTCGCCAAATTTTGGCCAATGTATCAGGAGAACATGAAGTGAAAGAGGCACACTAAATTTCAGCTTCAAAGGCATCGCTTAAAAGTTGCCAATAAGAGGCGCAGGCCTTTCAAGAGGTGTTCGAAAATTCTGCGTCTCTTCGTTAAACAGTCACTGTCTCGAAACATCTGCGCCACTTCTCGCTCTTTGATTTGCTCTCCGGAGACGTTACTTTGTGCCATCTCTTTCGACGGCATGTTCTCCTGTTACAAAGCCCAATTTTGTGCATTCTGAAAATTTTCGCCAGCTTTGGCCAATATATCAGGAGAACATGAAGTGGAAAGAGGTACACTAAATTTCAGCTTCAAAGCCATCGCCTTAAAGTTGCTAATAAGAGGCGCAGGCCTTTCAAGAGGCGTTCGAAAATTCTGCGTCTCTTCGTTAAACAGTCACTGTCTCGAAACATCTGCGCCATTTCTCGCTCTTTGATTTGCTCTCCGGATACGTTATTTTGTGCCATCTCTTTCGACGGCATGTTCTCCTGTTACAAAGCGCAATTTTGTGCGCTCTGAAAATTTTCGCCAGATTTTGGCCAATATATCATGAGAACATTAAGTGGAAAGAGGTATACTAAATTTCAGCTTCAAAGGCATCGCCTTAAAGTTGCCAATAAGAGGCGCAGGCCTTTCAAGAGGTGTTCGACAATTCTGCGTCTCTTCGTTAAACAGTCACTGTCTCGAAACATCTGCGCCACTTCTCGCTCTTTGATTTGCTCTCCGGAGACGTTACTTTGTGCCATCTCTTTCGACGGCATGTTCTCCTGTTACAAAGCCCAATTTTGTGCATTCTCGAAATTTTCGCCTGAGTTTGGCCAATATATCAGGAGAACATGAAGTGGAATGAGGTATACTAAATTTCAGCATCAAAGGCATCGCCTTAAAGTTGCCAAAAAGAGGCGCAGGCCTTTCAAGAGGCGTTCGAAAATACTGCGTCTCTTCGTTAAACAGTCACTGTCTCGAAACATCTGCGACACTCCTCGCTCAATGATTTGCTCTCCGGTGATGTTACTTTGTGCCATCTCTTTCGACGGCATGTTCTCCTGTTACAAAGCCCAATTTTGTGCATTCTGAAAATTTTCGCCAGATTTTGGCCAATATATCAGGAGAACATGAAGTGGAAAGAGGTATACTAAATTTCAGCTTCAAAGGCATCGCCTTAAAGTGGCAAATAAGAGGCGCAGGCCTTTCAAGAGGTGTTCGAAAATTCTGCGTCTCTTCGTTAAACAGTCACTGTCTCGAAACATCTGCGCCACTCCTCGCTCAATGATTTGCTCTCCGGTGATGTTACTTTGTGCCATCTCTTTCGACGGCATGTTCTCCTGTTACAAAGCGCAATTTTGTGCGTTCTGAAAATTTTCGCGAAATTTTGGCCAATGTATCAGGAGAACATGAAGTGAAAGAGGCACACTAAATTTCAGCTTCAAAGGCATCGCTTTAAAGTTGCCAATAAGAGGCGCAGGCCTTTCAAGAGGTGTTCGAAAATTCTGCGTCTCTTCGTTAAACAGTCACTGTCTCGAAACATCTGCGCCACTTCTCGCTTTTTGATTTGCTCTCCGGAGACGTTACTTTGTGCCATCTCTTTCGACGGCATGTTCTCCTGTTACAAAGCGCAATTTTGTGCGTTCTGGAAATTTTCGCCAAATTTTGGCCAATGTATCAGGAGAACATGAAGTGAAAGAGGCACACTAAATTTCAGCTTCAAAGGCATCGCTTAAAAGTTGCCAATAAGAGGCGCAGGCCTTTCAAGAGGTGTTCGAAAATTCTGCGTCTCTTCGTTAAACAGTCACTGTCTCGAAACATCTGCGCCACTTCTCGCTCTTTGATTTGCTCTCCGGAGACGTTACTTTGTGCCATCTCTTTCGACGGCATGTTCTCCTGTTACAAAGCCCAATTTTGTGCATTCTGAAAATTTTCGCCAGCTTTGGCCAATATATCAGGAGAACATGAAGTGGAAAGAGGTACACTAAATTTCTGCTTCAAAACCATCGCCTTAAAGTTGCTAATAAGAGGCGCAGGCCTTTCAAGAGGCGTTCGAAAATTCTGCGTCTCTTCGTTAAACAGTCACTGTCTCGAAACATCTGCGCCATTTCTCGCTCTTTGATTTGCTCTCCGGAGACGTTACTTTGTGCCATCTCTTTCGCCGGCATGTTCTCCTGTTACAAAGCCCAATTTTGTGCATTCTCGAAATTTTCTCCTGATTTTGGCCAATATATCAGGAGAACATGAAGTGGAATGAGGTATACTAAATTTCAGCATCAAAGGCATCGCCTTAAAGTTGCTAATAAGAGGCGCAGGCCTTTCAAGAGGCGTTCGAAAATTCTGCGTCTCTTCGTTAAACAGTCACTGTCTCGAAACATCTGCGCCACTTCTCGCTCATTGATTTGCTCTCCGGAGACGTTACTTTGTGCCATCTCTTTCAACGGCATGTTCTCCTGTTACAAAGCCCAATTTTGTGCATTCTGAAAATTTTCGCCAGCTTTGGCCAATATATCAGGAGAACATGAAGTGGAAAGAGGTACACTAAATTTCAGCTTCAAAACCATCGCCTTAAAGTTGCTAATAAGAGGCGCAGGCCTTTCAAGAGGCGTTCGAAAATTCTGCGTCTCTTCGTTAAACAGTCACTGTCTCGAAACATCTGCGCCATTTCTCGCTCTTTGATTTGCTCTCCGGATACGTTACTTTGTGCCATCTCTTTCGACGGCATGTTCTCCTGATACAAAGCGCAATTTTGTGCGCTCTGAAAATTTTCGCCAGATTTTGGCCAATATATCATGAGAACATTAAGTGGAAAGAGGTATACTAAATTTCAGCTTCAAAGGCATCGCCTTAAAGTTGCCAATAAGAGGCGCAGGCCTTTCAAGAGGCGTTCGAAAATACTGCGTCTCTTCGTTAAACAGTCACTGTCTCGAAACATCTGCGACACTCCTCGCTCAATGATTTGCTCTCCGGTGATGTTACTTTGTGCCATCTCTTTCGACGGCATGTTCTCCTGTTACAAAGCCCAATTTTGTGCATTCTGAAAATTTTCGCCAGATTTTGGCCAATATATCAGGAGAACATGAAGTGGAAAGAGGTATACTAAATTTCAGCTTCAAAGGCATCGCCTTAAAGTTGCCAATAAGAGGCGGAGGCCTTTCAAGAGGCGTTCGAAAATACTGCGTCTCTTCGTTAAACAGTCACTGTCTCGAAACATCTGCGACACTCCTCGCTCAATGATTTGCTCTCCGGAGACGTTACTTTGTGCCATCTCTTTCGACGGCATGTTCTCCTGTTACAAAGCCCAATTTTGTGCGTTCTGAAAATTTTCGCCAGATTTTGGCCAATATATCATGAGAACATTAAGTGGAAAGAGGTATACTAAATTTCAGCTTCAAAGGCATCGCCTTAAAGTGGCAAATAAGAGGCGCAGGCCTTTCAAGAGGTGTTCGAAAATTCTGCGTCTCTTCGTTAAACAGTCACTGTCTCGAAACATCTGCGCCACTCCTCGCTCAATGATTTGCTCTCCGGTGATGTTACTTTGTGCCATCTCTTTCGACGGCATGTTCTCCTGTTACAAAGCGCAATTTTGTGCGTTCTGAAAATTTTCGCGTAATTTTGACCAATGTATCAGGAGAACATGAAGCGAGAGAGGCACACTAAATTTCAGCTTCAAAGGCATCGCTTTAAAGTTGCCAATAAGAGGCGCAGGCCTTTCAAGAGGTGTTCGAAAATTCTGCGTCTCTTCGTTAAACAGTCACTGTCTCGAAATATCTGCGCCACTTCTCGCTCTTTGATTTGCTCTCCGGAGACGTTACTTTGTGCCATCTCTTTCGACGGCATGTTCTCCTGTTACAAAGCGCAATTTTGTGCGTTCTGGAAATTTTCGCCAAATTTTGGCCAATGTATCAGGAGAACATGAAGTGAAAGAGGCACACTAAATTTCAGCTTCAAAGGCATCGCTTAAAAGTTGCCAATAAGAGGCGCAGGCCTTTCAAGAGGTGTTCGAAAATTCTGCGTCTCTTCGTTAAACAGTCACTGTCTCGAAACATCTGCGCCACTTCTCGCTCTTTGATTTGCTCTCCGGAGACGTTACTTTGTGCCATCTCTTTCGACGGCATGTTCTCCTGTTACAAAGCCCAATTTTGTGCATTCTCGAAATTTTCGCCTGATTTTTGGCCAATATATCAGGAGAACATGAAGTGGAATGAGGTATACTAAATTTCAGCATCAAAGGCATCGCCTTAAAGTTGCTAATAAGAGGCGCAGGCCTTTCAAGAGGCGTTCGAAAATTCTGCGTCTCTTCGTTAAACAGACACTGTCTCGAAACATCTGCGCCACTTCTCGTTCATTGATTTACTCTCCGGAGACGTTACTTTGTGCCATCTCTTTCGACGGCATGTTCTCCTGTTACAAAGCGCAATTTTGCGCATTCTGAAAATTTTCGCCAGGTTTGGCCAATATATCAGGAGAACATGAAGTGGAAAGAGGTACTCTAAATTTCAGCTTCAAAGGCATCGCCTTAAAGTGGCAAATAAGAGGCGGAGGCCTTTCAAGAGGCGTTCGAAAATACTGCGTCTCTTCGTTAAACAGTCACTGTCTCGAAACATCTGCGACACTCCTCGCTCAATGATTTGCTCTCCGGTGATGTTACTTTGTGCCATCTCTTTCGACGGCATGTTCTCCTGTTACAAAGCCCAATTTTGTGCATTCTGAAAATTTTCGCCAGATTTTGGCCAATATATCAGGAGAACATGAAGTGGAAAGAGGTATACTAAATTTCAGCTTCAAAGGCATCGCCTTAAAGTTGCCAATAAGAGGCGGAGGCCTTTCAAGAGGCGTTCGAAAATACTGCGTCTCTTCGTTAAACAGTCACTGTCTCGAAACATCTGCGACACTCCTCGCTCAATGATTTGCTCTCCGGAGACGTTACTTTGTGCCATCTCTTTCGACGGCATGTTCTCCTGTTACAAAGCCCAATTTTGTGCATTCTCGAAATTTTCGCCTGATTTTGGCCAATATATCAGGAGAACATGAAGTGGAATGAGGTATACTAAATTTCAGCATCAAAGGCATCGCCTTAAAGTTGCTAATAAGAGGCGCAGGCCTTTCAAGAGGCGTTCGAAAATTCTGCGTCTCTTCGTTAAACAGTCACTGTCTCGAAACATCTGCGCCACTTCTCGCTCATTGATTTGCTCTCCGGAGACGTTACTTTGTGCCATCTCTTTCGACGGCATGTTCTCCTGTTACAAAGCGCAATTTTGCGCATTCTGAAAATTTTCGCCAGCTTTGGCCATTATATCAGGAGAACATGAAGTGGAAAGAGGTACACTAAATTTCAGCTTCAAAGCCATCGCCATAAAGTTGCTAATAAGAGGCGCAGGCCTTTCAAGAGGCGTTCGAAAATTCTGCGTCTCTTCGTTAAACAGTCACTGTCTCGAAACATCTGCGCCACTTCTCGCTCTTTGATTTGCTCTCCGGAGACGTTACTTTGTGCCATCTCTTTCGACGGCATGTTCTCCTGTTACAAAGCGCAATTTTGTGCATTCTGAAAATTTTCGCCAGCTTTGGCCAATATATCAGGAGAACATGAAGTGGAAAGAGGTACACTAAATTTCAGCTTCAAAGCCATCGCCTTAAAGTTGCTAATAAGAGGCGCAGGCCTTTCAAGAGGCGTTCGAAAATTCTGCGTCTCTTCGTTAAACAGTCACTGTCTCGAAACATCTGCGCCATTTCTCGCTCTTTGATTTGCTCTCCGGATACGTTACTTTGTGCCATCTCTTTCGACGGCATGTTCTCCTGATACAAAGCGCAATTTTGTGCGCTCTGAAAATTTTCGCCAGATTTTGGCCAATATATCAGGAGAACATGAAGTGGAATGAGGTATACTAAATTTCAGCATCAAAGGCATCGCCTTAAAGTTGCTAATAAGAGGCGCAGGCCTTTCAAGAGGCGTTCGAAAATTCTGCGTCTCTTCGTTAAACAGTCACTGTCTCGAAACATCTGCGCCATTTCTCGCTCTTTGATTTGCTCTCCGGATACGTTACTTTGTGCCATCTCTTTCGACGGCATGTTCTCCTGTTACAAAGCGCAATTTTGTGCGTTCTGGAAATTTTCGCCAAATTTTGGCCAATGTATCAGGAGAACATGAAGTGAAAGAGGCACACTAAATTTCAGCTTCAAAGGCATCGCTTAAAAGTTGCCAATAAGAGGCGCAGGCCTTTCAAGAGGTGTTCGAAAATTCTGCGTCTCTTCGTTAAACAGTCACTGTCTCGAAACATCTGCGCCACTTCTCGCTCTTTGATTTGCTCTCCGGAGACGTTACTTTGTGCCATCTCTTTCGACGGCATGTTCTCCTGTTACAAAGCCCAATTTTGTGCATTCTGAAAATTTTCGCCAGCTTTGGCCAATATATCAGGAGAACATGAAGTGGAAAGAGGTACACTAAATTTCAGCTTCAAAGCCATCGCCTTAAAGTTGCTAATAAGAGGCGCAGGCCTTTCAAGAGGCGTTCGAAAATTCTGCGTCTCTTCGTTAAACAGTCACTGTCTCGAAACATCTGCGCCACTTCTCGCTCATTGATTTGCTCTCCGGAGACGTTACTTTGTGCCATCTCTTTCGACGGCATGTTCTCCTGTTACAAAGCGCAATTTTGCGCATTCTGAAAATTTTCGCCAGCTTTGGCCAATATATCAGGAGAACATGAAGTGGAAAGAGGTACACTAAATTTCAGCTTCAAAGGCATCGCCTTAAAGTTGCCAATAAGAGGCGCAGGCCTTTCAAGAGGTGTTCGAAAATTCTGCGTCTCTTCGTTAAACATTCACTGTCTCGAAACATCTGCGCCACTTCTCGCTCTTTGATTTGCTCTCCGGAGACGTTACTTTGTGCCATCTCTTTCGACGGCATGTTCTCCTGTTACAAAGCCCAATTTTGTGCATTCTCGAAATTTTCGCCTGATTTTGGCCAATATATCAGGAGAACATGAAGTGGAATGAGGTATACTAAATTTCAGCATCAAAGGCATCGCCTTGAAGTTGCTAATAAGAGGCGCAGGCCTTTCAAGAGGCGTTCGAAAATTCTGCGTCTCTTCGTTAAACAGTCACTGTCTCGAAACATCTGCGCCACTTCTCGCTCTTTGATTTGCTCTCCGGAGACGTTACTTTGTGCCATCTCTTTCGACGGCATGTTCTCCTGTTACAAAGCCCAATTTTGTGCATTCTCGAAATTTTCGCCTGAGTTTGGCCAATATATCAGGAGAACATGAAGTGGAATGAGGTATACGAAATTTCAGCATCAAAGGCATCGCCTTAAAGTTGCCAAAAAGAGGCGCAGGCCTTTCAATCGGCGTTCGAAAATTCTGCGTCTCTTCGTTAAACAGTCACTGTCTCGAAACATCTGCGCCACTTCTCGCTCATTGATTTGCTCTCCGGAGACGTTACTTTGTGCCATCTCTTTCGACGGCATGTTCTCCTGTTACAAAGCCCAATTTTGTGCATTCTGAAAATTTTCGCCAGCTTTGGCCAATATATCAGGAGAACATGAAGTGGAAAGAGGTACACTAAATTTCAGCTTCAAAACCATCGCCTTAAAGTTGCTAATAAGATGCGCAGGCCTTTCAAGAGGCGTTCGAAAATTCTGCGTCTCTTCGTTAAACAGTCACTGTCTCGAAACATCTGCGCCATTTCTCGCTCTTTGATTTGCTCTCCGGATACGTTACTTTGTGCCATCTCTTTCGACGGCATGTTCTCCTGATACAAAGCGCAATTTTGTGCGCTCTGAAAATTTTCGCCAGATTTTGGCCAATATATCATGAGAACATTAAGTGGAAAGAGGTATACTAAATTTCAGCTTCAAAGGCATCGCCTTAAAGTTGCCAATAAGAGGCGCAGGCCTTTCAAGAGGTGTTCGAAAATTCTGCGTCTCTTCGTTAAACAGTCACTGTCTCGAAACATCTGCGACACTCCTCGCTCAATGATTTGCTCTCCGGTGATGTTACTTTGTGCCATCTCTTTCGACGGCATGTTCTCCTGTTACAAAGCGCAATTTTGTGCGTTCTGAAAATTTTCGCCAAATTTTGGCCAATGTATCAGGAGAACATGAAGTGAAAGAGGCACACTAAATTTCAGCTTCAAAGGCATCGCTTAAAAGTTGCCAATAAGAGGCGCAGGCCTTTCAAGAGGTGTTCGAAAATTCTGCGTCTCTTCGTTAAACAGTCACTGTCTCGAAACATCTGCGCCACTTCTCGCTCTTTGATTTGCTCTCCGGAGACGTTACTTTGTGCCATCTCTTTCGACGGCATGTTCTCCTGTTACAAAGCCCAATTTTGTGCATTCTCGAAATTTTCGCCTGATTTTGGCCAATATATCAGGAGAACATGAAGTGGAATGAGGTATACTAAATTTCAGCATCAAAGGCATCGCCTTAAAGTTGCTAATAAGAGGCGCAGGCCTTTCAAGAGGCGTTCGAAAATTCTGCGTCTCTTCGTTAAACAGACACTGTCTCGAAACATCTGCGCCACTTCTCGTTCATTGATTTACTCTCCGGAGACGTTACTTTGTGCCATCTCTTTCGACGGCATGTTCTCCTGTTACAAAGCGCAATTTTGCGCATTCTGAAAATTTTCGCCAGGTTTGGCCAATATATCAGGAGAACATGAAGTGGAAAGAGGTACTCTAAATTTCAGCTTCAAAGGCATCGCCTTAAAGTGGCAAATAAGAGGCGGAGGCCTTTCAAGAGGCGTTCGAAAATACTGCGTCTCTTCGTTAAACAGTCACTGTCTCGAAACATCTGCGACACTCCTCGCTCAATGATTTGCTCTCCGGTGATGTTACTTTGTGCCATCTCTTTCGACGGCATGTTCTCCTGTTACAAAGCCCAATTTTGTGCATTCTGAAAATTTTCGCCAGATTTTGGCCAATATATCAGGAGAACATGAAGTGGAAAGAGGTATACTAAATTTCAGCTTCAAAGGCATCGCCTTAAAGTTGCCAATAAGAGGCGGAGGCCTTTCAAGAGGCGTTCGAAAATACTGCGTCTCTTCGTTAAACAGTCACTGTCTCGAAACATCTGCGACACTCCTCGCTCAATGATTTGCTCTCCGGAGACGTTACTTTGTGCCATCTCTTTCGACGGCATGTTCTCCTGTTACAAAGCCCAATTTTGTGCATTCTCGAAATTTTCGCCTGATTTTGGCCAATATATCAGGAGAACATGAAGTGGAATGAGGTATACTAAATTTCAGCATCAAAGGCATCGCCTTAAAGTTGCTAATAAGAGGCGCAGGCCTTTCAAGAGGCGTTCGAAAATTCTGCGTCTCTTCGTTAAACAGTCACTGTCTCGAAACATCTGCGCCACTTCTCGCTCATTGATTTGCTCTCCGGAGACGTTACTTTGTGCCATCTCTTTCGACGGCATGTTCTCCTGTTACAAAGCGCAATTTTGCGCATTCTGAAAATTTTCGCCAGCTTTGGCCATTATATCAGGAGAACATGAAGTGGAAAGAGGTACACTAAATTTCAGCTTCAAAGCCATCGCCATAAAGTTGCTAATAAGAGGCGCAGGCCTTTCAAGAGGCGTTCGAAAATTCTGCGTCTCTTCGTTAAACAGTCACTGTCTCGAAACATCTGCGCCACTTCTCGCTCTTTGATTTGCTCTCCGGAGACGTTACTTTGTGCCATCTCTTTCGACGGCATGTTCTCCTGTTACAAAGCGCAATTTTGTGCATTCTGAAAATTTTCGCCAGCTTTGGCCAATATATCAGGAGAACATGAAGTGGAAAGAGGTACACTAAATTTCAGCTTCAAAGCCATCGCCTTAAAGTTGCTAATAAGAGGCGCAGGCCTTTCAAGAGGCGTTCGAAAATTCTGCGTCTCTTCGTTAAACAGTCACTGTCTCGAAACATCTGCGCCATTTCTCGCTCTTTGATTTGCTCTCCGGATACGTTACTTTGTGCCATCTCTTTCGACGGCATGTTCTCCTGATACAAAGCGCAATTTTGTGCGCTCTGAAAATTTTCGCCAGATTTTGGCCAATATATCAGGAGAACATGAAGTGGAATGAGGTATACTAAATTTCAGCATCAAAGGCATCGCCTTAAAGTTGCTAATAAGAGGCGCAGGCCTTTCAAGAGGCGTTCGAAAATTCTGCGTCTCTTCGTTAAACAGTCACTGTCTCGAAACATCTGCGCCATTTCTCGCTCTTTGATTTGCTCTCCGGATACGTTACTTTGTGCCATCTCTTTCGACGGCATGTTCTCCTGTTACAAAGCGCAATTTTGTGCGTTCTGGAAATTTTCGCCAAATTTTGGCCAATGTATCAGGAGAACATGAAGTGAAAGAGGCACACTAAATTTCAGCTTCAAAGGCATCGCTTAAAAGTTGCCAATAAGAGGCGCAGGCCTTTCAAGAGGTGTTCGAAAATTCTGCGTCTCTTCGTTAAACAGTCACTGTCTCGAAACATCTGCGCCACTTCTCGCTCTTTGATTTGCTCTCCGGAGACGTTACTTTGTGCCATCTCTTTCGACGGCATGTTCTCCTGTTACAAAGCCCAATTTTGTGCATTCTGAAAATTTTCGCCAGCTTTGGCCAATATATCAGGAGAACATGAAGTGGAAAGAGGTACACTAAATTTCAGCTTCAAAGCCATCGCCTTAAAGTTGCTAATAAGAGGCGCAGGCCTTTCAAGAGGCGTTCGAAAATTCTGCGTCTCTTCGTTAAACAGTCACTGTCTCGAAACATCTGCGCCACTTCTCGCTCATTGATTTGCTCTCCGGAGACGTTACTTTGTGCCATCTCTTTCGACGGCATGTTCTCCTGTTACAAAGCGCAATTTTGCGCATTCTGAAAATTTTCGCCAGCTTTGGCCAATATATCAGGAGAACATGAAGTGGAAAGAGGTACACTAAATTTCAGCTTCAAAGGCATCGCCTTAAAGTTGCCAATAAGAGGCGCAGGCCTTTCAAGAGGTGTTCGAAAATTCTGCGTCTCTTCGTTAAACATTCACTGTCTCGAAACATCTGCGCCACTTCTCGCTCTTTGATTTGCTCTCCGGAGACGTTACTTTGTGCCATCTCTTTCGACGGCATGTTCTCCTGTTACAAAGCCCAATTTTGTGCATTCTCGAAATTTTCGCCTGATTTTGGCCAATATATCAGGAGAACATGAAGTGGAATGAGGTATACTAAATTTCAGCATCAAAGGCATCGCCTTGAAGTTGCTAATAAGAGGCGCAGGCCTTTCAAGAGGCGTTCGAAAATTCTGCGTCTCTTCGTTAAACAGTCACTGTCTCGAAACATCTGCGCCACTTCTCGCTCATTGATTTGCTCTCCGGAGACGTTACTTTGTGCCATCTCTTTCAACGGCATGATCTCCTGTTACAAAGCCCAATTTTGTGCATTCTCGAAATTTTCGCCTAATTTTGGCCAATATATCAGGAGAACATGAAGTGGAAAAAGGTACACTAAATTTCAGCTTCAAACGCATCGCTTTAAAGTTGCTAATATGAGGCGCATTCCTTTCAAGAGGCGTTCGAAAATTCTGCGTCTCTTCGTTAAACAGTCACTGTCTCGAAACTTCTGCCCCACTTCTCGCTCACTGATTTGCTCTCCGGAGACGTTACTTTGTGCCATCCCTTTCGACGGCATGTTCTCCTGTTACAAAGCGCAATTTTGTGCGTTCTGAAAATTTTCGCCAGATTTTGGCCAATATATCATGAGAACATGAAGTGGAAAGAGGTATACTAAATTTCAGCTTCAAAGGCATCGCTTTAAAGTTGCTAATATGAAGCGCATTCCTTTCAAGAGGCGTTCGAAAATTCTGCGTCTCTTCATTAAACAGTCACTGTCTCGAAACTTCTGCCCCACTTCTCGCGCACTGATTTGCTCTCCGGAGACGTTACTTTGTGCCATCTCTTTCAACGGCATGATCTCCTGTTACAAAGCGCAATTTTGTGCATTCTGAAAATATTCGCCAGATTTTGGCCAATATATCATGAGAACATGAAGCGGAAAGAGGTATACTAAATTTCAGCTTCAAACGCATCGCCTTAAAGTTGGAAATAAGAGGCGGAGGCCTTTCAAGAGGCGTTCGAAAATTCTGCGTCTCTTCGTTAAACAGTCACTGTCTCGAAACATCTGTGCCACTCCTCGCTCTTCGATTTGCTCTCCGGAGACGTTAGTTAGTGCCATCCCTTTCGACGGCATGTTCTCCTGTTACAAAGCCCAATTTTGTGCATTCTGAAAATTTTGGCCAAATTTTGGCCAATGTATGAGGAGAACATGAAGTGGAATGAGGTACACTAAATTTCAGCTTCAAAGGCATCGCCTTAAAGTTGGAAATAAGAGGCGGAGGCCTTTCAAGAGGCGTTCGAAAATTCTGCGTCTCTTCGTTAAACAGTCACTGTCTCGAAACATCTGCGCCACTCCTCGCTCTTCGATTTGCTCTCCGGAGACGTTACTTTGTGCCATCTCTTTCAACGGCATGATCTCCTGTTACAAAGCGCAATTTTGTGCATTCTGAAAATATTCGCCAGATTTTGGCCAATATATCATGAGAACATGAAGTGGACAGAGGTACACTAAATTTCAGCTTCAAAGGCATCGCTTTAAAGTTGCTAATATGAGGCGGAGGCCTTTCAAGAGGCGTTCGAAAATTCTGCGTCTCTTCGTTAAACAGTCACTGTCTCGAAACATCTGCGCCACTCCTCGCTCTTCGATTTGCTATCCGGAGACGTTACTTTGTGCCATCTCTTTCAACGGCATGATCTCCTGTTACAAAGCGCAATTTTGTGCATTCTGAAAATATTCGCAGGTTTTGGCCAATATATCAGGAGAACATGAAGTGGAATGAGGTATACTAAATTTCAGCTTCAAAGGCATATCTTTAAAGTTGCCAATAAGAGGCGCAGGCCTTTCAAGAGGTGTTCGAAAATTCTGCGTCTCTTCGTTAAACAGTCACTGTCTCGAAACTTCTGCCCCACATCTCGCTCACTGATTTGCTTTCCGGAGACGTTACGTTGTGCCATCTCTTTCGACGGCATGTTCTCCTGTTACAAAGCCCAATTTTGTGCATTCTCGAAATTTTCGCCTAATTTTGGCCAATATATCAGGAGAACATGAAGTGGAAAAAGGTACACTAAATTTCAGCTTCAAACGCATCGCCTTAAAGTTGGAAATAAGAGGCGGAGGCCTTTCAAGAGGCGTTCGAAAATTCTGCGTCTCTTCGTTAAACAGTCACTGTCTCGAAACTTCTGCCCCACATCTCGCTCACTGATTTGCTTTCCGGAGACGTTACGTTGTGCCATCTCTTTCGACGGCATGTTCTCCTGTTACAAAGCCCAATTTTGTGCATTCTCGAAATTTTCGCCTAATTTTGGCCAATATATCAGGAGAACATGAAGTGGAAAAAGGTACACTAAATTTCAGCTTCAAACGCATCGCTTTAAAGTTGCTAATATGAGGCGCATTCCTTTCAAGAGGCGTTCGAAAATTCTGCGTCTCTTCGTTAAACAGTCACTGTCTCGAAACTTCTGCCCCACTTCTCGCTCACTGATTTGCTCTCCGGAGACGTTACTTTGTGCCATATCTTTCGACGGCATGTTCTCCTGTTACAAAGCCCAATTTTGTGCATTCTCGAAATTTTCGCCTAATTTTGGCCAATATATCAGGAGAACATGAAGTGGAATGAGGTATACTAAATTTCAGCTTCAAAGGCATATCTTTAAAGTTGCCAATAAGAGGCGCAGGCCTTTCAAGAGGTGTTCGAAAATTCTGCGTCTCTTCGTTAAACAGTCACTGTCTCGAAACTTCTGCCCCACATCTCGCTCACTGATTTGCTTTCCGGAGACGTTACTTTGTGCCATCTCTTTCGACGGCATGTTCTCCTGTTACAAAGCCCAATTTTGTGCATTCTCGAAATTTTCGCCTAATTTTGGCCAATATATCAGGAGAACATGAAGTGGAAAAAGGTACACTAAATTTCAGCTTCAAACGCATCGCCTTAAAGTTGGAAATAAGAGGCGGAGGCCTTTCAAGAGGCGTTCGAAAATTCTGCGTCTCTTCGTTAAACAGCCACTGTCTCGAAACATCTGCGCCACTCCTCGCTCTTCGATTTGCTCTCCGGAGACGTTACTTTGTGCCATCTCTTTCAACGGCATGATCTCCTGTTACAAAGCGCAATTTTGTGCATTCTGAAAATATTCGCAGGTTTTGGCCAATATATCAGGAGAACATGAAGTGGAATGAGGTATACTAAATTTCAGCTTCAAAGGCATCGCCGTAAAGTTACTAATAAGAGGCGCAGGCCTTTCAAGATGCGTTCGAAAATTCTGCGTCTCTTCGTTAAACAGTCACTGTCTCGAAACATCTGCGCCACTTCTCGCTCTTTGATTTGCTCTCCGGAGACGTTACTTTGTGCCATCACTTTCGACGGCATGTTCTCCTGTTACAAAGCCCAATTTTGTGCATTCTGAAAATTTTTGCCAAATTTTGGCCAATGTATGAGGAGAACATGAAGTGGAAAGATGTACACTAAATTTCAGCTTCAAAGGCATCGCTTTAAAGTTGCTAATATGAGGCGCATTCCTTTCAAGAGGCGTTCGAAAATTCTGCGTCTCTTCGTTAAACAGTCACTGTCTCGAAACTTCTGCCCCACTTCTCGCTCACTGATTTGCTCTCCGGAGACGTTACTTTGTGCCATATCTTTCGACGGCATGTTCTCCTGTTACAAAGCCCAATTTTGTGCATTCTCGAAATTTTCGCCTAATTTTGGCCAATATATCAGGAGAACATGAAGTGGAAAAAGGTACACTAAATTTCAGCTTCAAACGCATCGCCTTAAAGTTGGAAATAAGAGGCGTAGGCCTTTCAAGAGGCGTTCGAAAATTCTGCGTCGCTTCGTTAAACAGTCACTGTCTCGAAACATCTGCGCCACTCCTCGCTCTTCGATTTGCTCTCCGGAGACGTTACTTTGTGCCATCTCTTTCGACGGCATGTTCTCCTGTTACAAAGCCCAATGTTGTGCATTCTGAAAATTTTCGCTAGATTTTGGCCAATGTATCATGAGAACATGAAGTGGAAAGAGGTATACTAAGTTTCAGCATCAAATGCATCGCCTTAAAGTTGCCAATAAGAGGCGCAGGCCTTTCAAGAGGTGTTCGAAAATTCTGCGTCTCTTCGTTAAACAGTCACTGTCTCGAAACTTCTGCCCCACTTCTAGCGCACTGATTTGCTCTCCGGAGACGTTACTTTGTGCCATCCCTTTCGACGGCATGTTCTCCTGTTACAAAGCCCAATTTTGTGCATTCTGAAAATTTTTGCCAAATTTTGGCCAATGTATGAGGAGAACATGAAGTGGAAAGATGTACACTAAATTTCAGCTTCAAAGGCATCGCTTTAAAGTTGCTAATATGAGGCGCATTCCTTTCAAGAGGCGTTCGAAAATTCTGCGTCTCTTCGTTAAACAGTCACTGTCTCGAAACTTCTGCCCCACTTCTCGCTCACTGATTTGCTCTCCGGAGACGTTACTTTGTGCCATATCTTTCGACGGCATGTTCTCCTGTTACAAAGCCCAATTTTGTGCATTCTCGAAATTTTCGCCTAATTTTGGCCAATATATCAGGAGAACATGAAGTGGAAAAAGGTACACTAAATTTCAGCTTCAAACGCATCGCCTTAAAGTTGGAAATAAGAGGCGTAGGCCTTTCAAAAGGCGTTCGAAAATTCTGCGTCGCTTCGTTAAACAGTCACTGTCTCGAAACATCTGCGCCACTCCTCGCTCTTCGATTTGCTCTCCGGAGACGTTACTTTGTGCCATCTCTTTCAACGGCATGATCTCCTGTTACAAAGCGCAATTTTGGCCATTCTGAAAATATTCGCCAGATTTTGGCCAATATATCATGAGAACATGAAGTGGAAAGTGGTACACTAAATTTCAGCTTCAAATGCATCGCCTTAAAGTTGCCAATAAGAGGCGCAGGCCTTTCAAGAGGTGTTCGAAAATTCTGCGTCTCTTCGTTAAACAGTCGCAGTCTCGAAACATCTGCCCCACTTCTCGCTCACTGATTAGCTCTCCGGAGACGTTACTTTGTGCCATCCCTTTCGACGGCATGTTCTCCTGTTACAAAGCGCAATTTTGTGCGTTCTGAAAATTTTCGCCAGATTTTGGCCAATATATCATGAGAACATGAAGTGGAAAGAGGTATACTAAATTTCAGCTTCAAAGGCATCGCTTTAAAGTTGCTAATATGAGGCGCATTCCTTTCAAGAGGCGTTCGAAAATTCTGCGTCTCTTCGTTAAACAGTCACTGTCTCGAAACTTCTGCCCCACTTCTAGCGCACTGATTTGCTCTCCGGAGACGTTACTTTGTGCCATCCCTTTTGACGGCATGTTCTCCTGTTACAAAGCGCAATTTTGTGCGTTCTGAAAATTTTCGCCAGATTTTGGCCAATATATCATGAGAACATGAAGTGGAAAGTGGTACACTAAATTTCAGCTTCAAAGGCATCGCTTTAAAGTTGCTAATATGAGGCGGAGGCCTTTCAAGAGGCGTTCGAAAATTCTGCGTCTCTTCGTTAAACAGTCACTGTCTCGAAACATCTGCGCCACTCCTCGCTCTTCGATTTGCTCTCCGGAGACGTTACCTTGTGCCATCTCTTTCAACGGCATGTTCTCCTATTACAAAGGGCAATTTTGTGCATTCTGAAAATTTTCGCCAGATTTTGGCCAACACATCATGAGAACATAAAGTGGAAAGAGGTATACTAAATTTCAGCTTCAAAGGCATCGCCTTAAAGTTGCAAATATAAGGCGGAGGCCTTTCAAGAGGCGTTCCAAAATTCTGCGTCTCTTCGTTAAACAGTCACTGTCTCGAAACATCTGCGCCACTCCTCGCTCTTCGATTTGCTCTCCGGAGACGTTACTTTGTGCCATCTCTTTCAACGGCATGATCTCCTGTTACAAAGCCCAATTTTGTGCATTCTTAAAAATTTTTGCCAAATTTTGGCCAATGTATGAGGAGAACATGAAGTGGAAAGATGTACACTAAATTTCAGCTTCAAAGGCATCGCTTTAAAGTTGCTAATATGAGGCGCATTCCTTTCAAGAGGCGTTCGAAAATTCTGCGTCTCTTCGTTAAACAGTCACTGTCTCGAAACTTCTGCCCCA
Organism: Andrena cerasifolii; assembly: GCF_050908995.1. NCBI lineage: Eukaryota > Metazoa > Arthropoda > Insecta > Hymenoptera > Andrenidae > Andrena > Andrena cerasifolii. Next base: position 20,282 of record NW_027485799.1, read on the forward strand.
CTTCTCGCTCACTGATTTGCTCTCCGGAGACGTTACTTTGTGCCATATCTTTCGACGGCATGTTCTCCTGTTACAAAGCCCAATTTTGGGCATTCTCGAAATTTTCGCCTAATTTTGGCCAATATATCAGGAGAACATGAAGTGGAAAAAGGTACACTAAATTTCAGCTTCAAACGCATCGCCTTAAAGTTGGAAATAAGAGGCGTAGGCCTTTCAAGAGGCGTTCGAAAATTCTGCGTCGCTTCGTTAAACAGTCACTGTCTCGAAACATCTGCGCCACTCCTCGCTCTTCGATTTGCTCTCCGGAGACGTTACTTTGTGCCATCTCTTTCAACGGCATGATCTCCTGTTACAAAGCGCAATTTTGTGCATTCTGAAAATATTCGCCAGATTTTGGCCAATATATCATGCGAACATGAAGTGGAAAGTGGTACACTAAATTTCAGCTTCAAATGCATCGCCTTAAAGTTGCCAATAAGAGGCGCAGGCCTTTCAAGAGGTGTTCGAAAATTCTGCGTCTCTTCGTTAAACAGTCGCAGTCTCGAAACATCTGCCCCACTTCTCGCTCACTGATTAGCTCTCCGGAGACGTTACTTTGTGCCATCTCTTTCAACGGCATGATCTCCTGTTACAAAGCGCAATTTTGTGCATTCTGAAAATATTCGCCAGATTTTGGCCAATATATCATGCGAACATGAAGTGGAAAGTGGTACACTAAATTTCAGCTTCAAATGCATCGCCTTAAAGTTGCCAATAAGAGGCGCAGGCCTTTCAAGAGGTGTTCGAAAATTCTGCGTCTCTTCGGTAAACAGTCACTGTCTCGAAACTTCTGCCCCACATCTCGCTCACTGATTTGCTTTCCGGAGACGTTACTTTGTGCCATCTCTTTCGACGGCATGTTCTCCTGTTACAAAGCCCAATTTTGTGCATTCTCGAAATTTTCGCCTAATTTTGGCCAATATATCAGGAGAACATGAAGTGGAAAAAGGTACACTAAATTTCAGCTTCAAACGCATCGCCTTAAAGTTGGAAATAAGAGGCGTAGGCCTTTCAAGAGGCGTTCGAAAATTCTGCGTCGCTTCGTTAAACAGTCACTGTCTCGAAATATCTGCGCCACTCCTCGCTCTTCGATGTGCTCTCCGGAGACGTTACTTTGTGCCATCTCTTTCGACGGCATGTTCTCCTGTTACAAAGCCCAATGTTGTGCATTCTGAAAATTTTCGCTAGATTTTGGCCAATGTATCATGAGAACATGAAGTGGAAAGAGGTATACTAAGTTTCAGCATCAAATGCATCGCCTTAAAGTTGCCAATAAGAGGCGCAGGCCTTTCAAGAGGTGTTCGAAAATTCTGCGTCTCTTCGTTAAACAGTCACTGTCTCGAAACTTCTGCCCCACTTCTAGCGCACTGATTTGCTCTCCGGAGACGTTACTTTGTGCCATCCCTTTCGACGGCATGTTCTCCTGTTACAAAGCCCAATTTTGTGCATTCTGAAAATTTTTGCCAAATTTTGGCCAATGTATGAGGAGAACATGAAGTGGAAAGATGTACACTAAATTTCAGCTTCAAAGGCATCGCTTTAAAGTTGCTAATATGAGGCGCATTCCTTTCAAGAGGCGTTCGAAAATTCTGCGTCTCTTCGTTAAACAGTCACTGTCTTGAAACTTCTGCCCCACTTCTCGCTCACTGATTTGCTCTCCGGAGACGTTACTTTGTGCCATATCTTTCGACGGCATGTTCTCCTGTTACAAAGCCCAATTTTGTGCATTCTCGAAATTTTCGCCTAATTTTGGCCAATATATCAGGAGAACATGAAGTGGAAAAAGGTACACTAAATTTCAGCTTCAAACGCATCGCCTTAAAGTTGGAAATAAGAGGCGTAGGCCTTTCAAGAGGCGTTCGAAAATTCTGCGTCGCTTCGTTAAACAGTCACTGTCTCGAAACATCTGCGCCACTCCTCGCTCTTCGATTTGCTCTCCGGAGACGTTACTTTGTGCCATCTCTTTCAACGGCATGATCTCCTGTTACAAAGCGCAATTTTGGCCATTCTGAAAATATTCGCCAGATTTTGGCCAATATATCATGAGAACATGAAGTGGAAAGTGGTACACTAAATTTCAGCTTCAAATGCATCGCCTTAAAGTTGCCAATAAGAGGCGCAGGCCTTTCAAGACGTGTTCGAAAATTCTGCGTCTCTTCGTTAAACAGTCGCAGTCTCGAAACATCTGCCCCACTTCTCGCTCACTGATTAGCTCTCCGGAGACGTTACTTTGTGCCATCCCTTTCGACGGCATGTTCTCCTGTTACAAAGCGCAATTTTGTGCGTTCTGAAAATTTTCGCCAGATTTTGGCCAATATATCATGAGAACATGAAGTGGAAAGAGGTATACTAAATTTCAGCTTCAAAGGCATCGCTTTAAAGTTGCTAATATGAGGCGCATTCCTTTCAAGAGGCGTTCGAAAATTCTGCGTCTCTTCGTTAAACAGTCACTGTCTCGAAACTTCTGCCCCACTTCTCGCTCACTGATTTGCTCTCCGGAGACGTTACTTTGTGCCATCTCTTTCGACGGCATGTTCTCCTGTTACAAAGCCCAATTTTGTGCATTCTCGAAATTTTCGCCTAATTTTGGCCAATATATCAGGAGAACATGAAGTGGAAAAAGGTACACTAAATTTCAGCTTCAAACGCATCGCCTTAAAGTTGGAAATAAGAGGCGGAGGCCTTTCAAGAGGCGTTCGAAAATTCTGCGTCTCTTCGTTAAACAGTCACTGTCTCGAAACATCTGCGCCACTCCTCGCTCTTCGATTTGCTCTCCGGAGACGTTACCTTGTGCCATCTCTTTCAACGGCATGTTCTCCTATTACAAAGGGCAATTTTGTGCATTCTGAAAATTTTCGCCAGATTTTGGCCAACACATCATGAGAACATAAAGTGGAAAGAGGTATACTAAATTTCAGCTTCAAAGGCATCGCCTTAAAGTTGCAAATATAAGGCGGAGGCCTTTCAAGAGGCGTTCCAAAATTCTGCGTCTCTTCGTTAAACAGTCACTGTCTCGAAACATCTGCGCCACTCCTCGCTCTTCGATTTGCTCTCCGGAGACGTTACTTTGTGCCATCTCTTTCAACGGCATGATCTCCTGTTACAAAGCCCAATTTTGTGCATTCTTAAAAATTTTTGCCAAATTTTGGCCAATGTATGAGGAGAACATGAAGTGGAAAGATGTACACTAAATTTCAGCTTCAAAGGCATCGCTTTAAAGTTGCTAATATGAGGCGCATTCCTTTCAAGAGGCGTTCGAAAATTCTGCGTCTCTTCGTTAAACAGTCACTGTCTCGAAACTTCTGCCCCACTTCTCGCTCACTGATTTGCTCTCCGGAGACGTTACTTTGTGCCATATCTTTCGACGGCATGTTCTCCTGTTACAAAGCCCAATTTTGGGCATTCTCGAAATTTTCGCCTAATTTTGGCCAATATATCAGGAGAACATGAAGTGGAAAAAGGTACACTAAATTTCAGCTTCAAACGCATCGCCTTAAAGTTGGAAATAAGAGGCGTAGGCCTTTCAAGAGGCGTTCGAAAATTCTGCGTCGCTTCGTTAAACAGTCACTGTCTCGAAACATCTGCGCCACTCCTCGCTCTTCGATTTGCTCTCCGGAGACGTTACTTTGTGCCATCTCTTTCAACGGCATGATCTCCTGTTACAAAGCGCAATTTTGTGCATTCTGAAAATATTCGCCAGATTTTGGCCAATATATCATGCGAACATGAAGTGGAAAGTGGTACACTAAATTTCAGCTTCAAATGCATCGCCTTAAAGTTGCCAATAAGAGGCGCAGGCCTTTCAAGAGGTGTTCGAAAATTCTGCGTCTCTTCGTTAAACAGTCGCAGTCTCGAAACATCTGCCCCACTTCTCGCTCACTGATTAGCTCTCCGGAGACGTTACTTTGTGCCATCCCTTTCGACGGCATGTTCTCCTGTTACAAAGCGCAATTTTGTGCGTTCTGAAAATTTTCGCCAGATTTTGGCCAATATATCATGAGAACATGAAGTGGAAAGAGGTATACTAAATTTCAGCTTCAAAGGCATCGCTTTAAAGTTGCTAATATGAGGCGCATTCCTTTCAAGAGGCGTTCGAAAATTCTGCGTCTCTTCGTTAAACAGTCGCAGTCTCGAAACATCTGCGCCACTCCTCGCTCTTCGATTTGCTCTCCGGAGACGTTACTTTGTGCCATCTCTTTCAACGGCATGATCTCCTGTTACAAAGCCCAATTTTGTGCATTCTCGAAATTTTCGCCTAATTTTGGCCAATATATCAGGAGAACATGAAGTGGAAAAAGGTACACTAAATTTCAGCTTCAAACGCATCGCTTTAAAGTTGCTAATATGAGGCGCATTCCTTTCAAGAGGCGTTCGAAAATTCTGCGTCTCTTCGTTAAACAGTCACTGTCTCGAAACTTCTGCCCCACTTCTCGCTCACTGATTTGCTCTCCGGAGACGTTACTTTGTGCCATCCCTTTCGACGGCATGTTCTCCTGTTACAAAGCGCAATTTTGTGCGTTCTGAAAATTTTCGCCAGATTTTGGCCAATATATCATGAGAACATGAAGTGGAAAGAGGTATACTAAATTTCAGCTTCAAAGGCATCGCTTTAAAGTTGCTAATATGAAGCGCATTCCTTTCAAGAGGCGTTCGAAAATTCTGCGTCTCTTCATTAAACAGTCACTGTCTCGAAACTTCTGCCCCACTTCTCGCGCACTGATTTGCTCTCCGGAGACGTTACTTTGTGCCATCTCTTTCAACGGCATGATCTCCTGTTACAAAGCGCAATTTTGTGCATTCTGAAAATATTCGCCAGATTTTGGCCAATATATCATGAGAACATGAAGCGGAAAGAGGTATACTAAATTTCAGCTTCAAACGCATCGCCTTAAAGTTGGAAATAAGAGGCGGAGGCCTTTCAAGAGGCGTTCGAAAATTCTGCGTCTCTTCGTTAAACAGTCACTGTCTCGAAACATCTGTGCCACTCCTCGCTCTTCGATTTGCTCTCCGGAGACGTTAGTTAGTGCCATCCCTTTCGACGGCATGTTCTCCTGTTACAAAGCCCAATTTTGTGCATTCTGAAAATTTTGGCCAAATTTTGGCCAATGTATGAGGAGAACATGAAGTGGAATGAGGTACACTAAATTTCAGCTTCAAAGGCATCGCCTTAAAGTTGGAAATAAGAGGCGGAGGCCTTTCAAGAGGCGTTCGAAAATTCTGCGTCTCTTCGTTAAACAGTCACTGTCTCGAAACATCTGCGCCACTCCTCGCTCTTCGATTTGCTCTCCGGAGACGTTACTTTGTGCCATCTCTTTCAACGGCATGATCTCCTGTTACAAAGCGCAATTTTGTGCATTCTGAAAATATTCGCCAGATTTTGGCCAATATATCATGAGAACATGAAGTGGACAGAGGTACACTAAATTTCAGCTTCAAAGGCATCGCTTTAAAGTTGCTAATATGAGGCGGAGGCCTTTCAAGAGGCGTTCGAAAATTCTGCGTCTCTTCGTTAAACAGTCACTGTCTCGAAACATCTGCGCCACTCCTCGCTCTTCGATTTGCTATCCGGAGACGTTACTTTGTGCCATCTCTTTCAACGGCATGATCTCCTGTTACAAAGCGCAATTTTGTGCATTCTGAAAATATTCGCAGGTTTTGGCCAATATATCAGGAGAACATGAAGTGGAATGAGGTATACTAAATTTCAGCTTCAAAGGCATATCTTTAAAGTTGCCAATAAGAGGCGCAGGCCTTTCAAGAGGTGTTCGAAAATTCTGCGTCTCTTCGTTAAACAGTCACTGTCTCGAAACTTCTGCCCCACATCTCGCTCACTGATTTGCTTTCCGGAGACGTTACGTTGTGCCATCTCTTTCGACGGCATGTTCTCCTGTTACAAAGCCCAATTTTGTGCATTCTCGAAATTTTCGCCTAATTTTGGCCAATATATCAGGAGAACATGAAGTGGAAAAAGGTACACTAAATTTCAGCTTCAAACGCATCGCCTTAAAGTTGGAAATAAGAGGCGGAGGCCTTTCAAGAGGCGTTCGAAAATTCTGCGTCTCTTCGTTAAACAGTCACTGTCTCGAAACTTCTGCCCCACATCTCGCTCACTGATTTGCTTTCCGGAGACGTTACGTTGTGCCATCTCTTTCGACGGCATGTTCTCCTGTTACAAAGCCCAATTTTGTGCATTCTCGAAATTTTCGCCTAATTTTGGCCAATATATCAGGAGAACATGAAGTGGAAAAAGGTACACTAAATTTCAGCTTCAAACGCATCGCTTTAAAGTTGCTAATATGAGGCGCATTCCTTTCAAGAGGCGTTCGAAAATTCTGCGTCTCTTCGTTAAACAGTCACTGTCTCGAAACTTCTGCCCCACTTCTCGCTCACTGATTTGCTCTCCGGAGACGTTACTTTGTGCCATATCTTTCGACGGCATGTTCTCCTGTTACAAAGCCCAATTTTGTGCATTCTCGAAATTTTCGCCTAATTTTGGCCAATATATCAGGAGAACATGAAGTGGAATGAGGTATACTAAATTTCAGCTTCAAAGGCATATCTTTAAAGTTGCCAATAAGAGGCGCAGGCCTTTCAAGAGGTGTTCGAAAATTCTGCGTCTCTTCGTTAAACAGTCACTGTCTCGAAACTTCTGCCCCACATCTCGCTCACTGATTTGCTTTCCGGAGACGTTACTTTGTGCCATCTCTTTCGACGGCATGTTCTCCTGTTACAAAGCCCAATTTTGTGCATTCTCGAAATTTTCGCCTAATTTTGGCCAATATATCAGGAGAACATGAAGTGGAAAAAGGTACACTAAATTTCAGCTTCAAACGCATCGCCTTAAAGTTGGAAATAAGAGGCGGAGGCCTTTCAAGAGGCGTTCGAAAATTCTGCGTCTCTTCGTTAAACAGCCACTGTCTCGAAACATCTGCGCCACTCCTCGCTCTTCGATTTGCTCTCCGGAGACGTTACTTTGTGCCATATCTTTCGACGGCATGTTCTCCTGTTACAAAGCCCAATTTTGTGCATTCTCGAAATTTTCGCCTAATTTTGGCCAATATATCAGGAGAACATGAAGTGGAAAAAGGTACACTAAATTTCAGCTTCAAACGCATCGCCTTAAAGTTGGAAATAAGAGGCGTAGGCCTTTCAAGAGGCGTTCGAAAATTCTGCGTCGCTTCGTTAAACAGTCACTGTCTCGAAACATCTGCGCCACTCCTCGCTCTTCGATTTGCTCTCCGGAGACGTTACTTTGTGCCATCTCTTTCGACGGCATGTTCTCCTGTTACAAAGCCCAATGTTGTGCATTCTGAAAATTTTCGCTAGATTTTGGCCAATGTATCATGAGAACATGAAGTGGAAAGAGGTATACTAAGTTTCAGCATCAAATGCATCGCCTTAAAGTTGCAATAAGAGGCGCAGGCCTTTCAAGAGGTGTTCGAAAATTCTGCGTCTCTTCGTTAAACAGTCACTGTCTCGAAACTTCTGCCCCACTTCTAGCGCACTGATTTGCTCTCCGGAGACGTTACTTTGTGCCATCCCTTTCGACGGCATGTTCTCCTGTTACAAAGCCCAATTTTGTGCATTCTGAAAATTTTTGCCAAATTTTGGCCAATGTATGAGGAGAACATGAAGTGGAAAGATGTACACTAAATTTCAGCTTCAAAGGCATCGCTTTAAAGTTGCTAATATGAGGCGCATTCCTTTCAAGAGGCGTTCGAAATTCTGCGTCTCTTCGTTAAACAGTCACTGTCTCGAAACTTCTGCCCCACTTCTCGCTCACTGATTTGCTCTCCGGAGACGTTACTTTGTGCCATATCTTTCGACGGCATGTTCTCCTGTTACAAAGCCCAATTTTGTGCATTCTCGAAATTTTCGCCTAATTTTGGCCAATATATCAGGAGAACATGAAGTGGAATGAGGTACACTAAATTTCAGCTTCAAAGGCATCGCTTTAAAGTTGCCAATAAGAGGCGCAGGCCTTTCAAGAGGTGTTCGAAAATTCTGCGTCTCTTCGGTAAACAGTCACTGTCTCGAAACTTCTGCCCCACATCTCGCTCACTGATTTGCTTTCCGGAGACGTTACTTTGTGCCATCTCTTTCGACGGCATGTTCTCCTGTTACAAAGCCCAATTTTGTGCATTCTCGAAATTTTCGCCTAATTTTGGCCAATATATCAGGAGAACATGAAGTGGAAAAAGGTACACTAAATTTCAGCTTCAAACGCATCGCCTTAAAGTTGGAAATAAGAGGCGGAGGCCTTTCAAGAGGCGTTCGAAAATTCTGCGTCTCTTCGTTAAACAGTCACTGTCTCGAAACATCTGCGCCACTCCTCGCTCTTCGATTTGCTCTCCGGAGACGTTACCTTGTGCCATCTCTTTCAACGGCATGTTCTCCTATTACAAAGGGCAATTTTGTGCATTCTGAAAATTTTCGCCAGATTTTGGCCAACACATCATGAGAACATAAAGTGGAAAGAGGTATACTAAATTTCAGCTTCAAAGGCATCGCCTTAAAGTTGCAAATATAAGGCGGAGGCCTTTCAAGAGGCGTTCCAAAATTCTGCGTCTCTTCGTTAAACAGTCACTGTCTCGAAACATCTGCGCCACTCCTCGCTCTTCGATTTGCTCTCCGGAGACGTTACTTTGTGCCATCTCTTTCAACGGCATGATCTCCTGTTACAAAGCCCAATTTTGTGCATTCTGAAAATTTTTGCCAAATTTTGGCCAATGTATGAGGAGAACATGAAGTGGAAAGATGTACACTAAATTTCAGCTTCAAAGGCATCGCTTTAAAGTTGCTAATATGAGGCGCATTCCTTTCAAGAGGCGTTCGAAAATTCTGCGTCTCTTCGTTAAACGGTCACTGTCTCGAAACTTCTGCCCCACTTCTCGCTCACTGATTTGCTCTCCGGAGACGTTACTTTGTGCCATATCTTTCGACGGCATGTTCTCCTGTTACAAAGCCCAATTTTGGGCATTCTCGAAATTTTCGCCTAATTTTGGCCAATATATCAGGAGAACATGAAGTGGAAAAAGGTACACTAAATTTCAGCTTCAAACGCATCGCCTTAAAGTTGGAAATAAGAGGCGTAGGCCTTTCAAGAGGCGTTCGAAAATTCTGCGTCGCTTCGTTAAACAGTCACTGTCTCGAAACATCTGCGCCACTCCTCGCTCTTCGATTTGCTCTCCGGAGACGTTACTTTGTGCCATCTCTTTCAACGGCATGATCTCCTGTTACAAAGCGCAATTTTGTGCATTCTGAAAATATTCGCCAGATTTTGGCCAATATATCATGCGAACATGAAGTGGAAAGTGGTACACTAAATTTCAGCTTCAAATGCATCGCCTTAAAGTTGCCAATAAGAGGCGCAGGCCTTTCAAGAGGTGTTCGAAAATTCTGCGTCTCTTCGTTAAACAGTCGCAGTCTCGAAACATCTGCCCACTTCTCGCTCACTGATTAGCTCTCCGGAGACGTTACTTTGTGCCATCCCTTTCGACGGCATGTTCTCCTGTTACAAAGCGCAATTTTGTGCGTTCTGAAAATTTTCGCCAGATTTTGGCCAATATATCATGAGAACATGAAGTGGAAAGAGGTATACTAAATTTCAGCTTCAAAGGCATCGCTTTAAAGTTGCTAATATGAGGCGCATTCCTTTCAAGAGGCGTTCGAAAATTCTGCGTCTCTTCGTTAAACAGTCGCAGTCTCGAAACATCTGCGCCACTCCTCGCTCTTCGATTTGCTCTCCGGAGACGTTACTTTGTGCCATCTCTTTCAACGGCATGATCTCCTGTTACAAAGCCCAATTTTGTGCATTCTCGAAATTTTCGCCTAATTTTGGCCAATATATCAGGAGAACATGAAGTGGAAAAAGGTACACTAAATTTCAGCTTCAAACGCATCGCTTTAAAGTTGCTAATATGAGGCGCATTCCTTTCAAGAGGCGTTCGAAAATTCTGCGTCTCTTCGTTAAACAGTCACTGTCTCGAAACTTCTGCCCCACTTCTCGCTCACTGATTTGCTCTCCGGAGACGTTACTTTGTGCCATCCCTTTCGACGGCATGTTCTCCTGTTACAAAGCGCAATTTTGTGCGTTCTGAAAATTTTCGCCAGATTTTGGCCAATATATCATGAGAACATGAAGTGGAAAGAGGTATACTAAATTTCAGCTTCAAAGGCATCGCTTTAAAGTTGCTAATATGAAGCGCATTCCTTTCAAGAGGCGTTCGAAAATTCTGCGTCTCTTCATTAAACAGTCACTGTCTCGAAACTTCTGCCCCACTTCTCGCGCACTGATTTGCTCTCCGGAGACGTTACTTTGTGCCATCTCTTTCAACGGCATGATCTCCTGTTACAAAGCGCAATTTTGTGCATTCTGAAAATATTCGCCAGATTTTGGCCAA
>NW_027485800.1:0-30678 GCF_050908995.1 Andrena cerasifolii
GCTCGTTTTGCTCGTTTTGCTCGTTTTGCTCGTTTTGCTCGTTTTACTAGTTTTCCTCGTTTTGCTCGTTTTACTCGTTTTACTCGTTTTACTCGTTTTACTCGTTTTACTCGTTTTACTCGTTTTACTCGTTTTACTCGTTTTACTCGTTTTACTCGTTTTACTCGTTTTACTCGTTTTACTCGTTTTACTCGTTTTACTCGTTTTACTCGTTTTACTCGTTTTACTCGTTTTACTCGTTTTACTCGTTTTACTCGTTTTACTCGTTTTACTCGTTTTACTCCTTTTACTAGTTTTACTAGTTTTACTGGTTTTACTAGTTTTAGTCGTTTTAGTCGTTTTACTCGTATTACTCGTTTTACTCGTTTTACTCGTTTTACTCGTTTTACTCGTTTTACACGTTTTACTCGTTTTACTCGTTTTACTCGTTTTACTCGTTTTACTCGTTTTACTCGTTTTACTCGTTTTACTCGTTTTACTCGTTTTACTCGTTTTACTCGTTTTACTCGTTTTACTCGTTTTACTCGTTTTACTCGTTTTACTCGTTTTACTCGTTTTACTCGTTTTACTCGTTTTACTCGTTTTACTAGTTTTGCTCGTTTTGCTCGTTTTACTCGTTTTGCTCGTTTTACTCGTTTTGCTAGTTTTACTAGTTTTACTCGTTTTACTCGTTTTAGTCGTTTTACTCGTATTACTCGTTTTACTCGTTTTACTCGTTTTACTCGTTTTACTCGTTTTACTCGTTTTACTCGTTTTACTCGGTTTACTCGGTTTACTCGTTTTACTCGTTTTACTCGTTTTACTCGTTTTACTCGTTTACTCGTTTTACTCGTTTTACTCGTTTTACTCGTTTTACTCGTTTTACTCGTTTTACTCGTTTTACTCGTTTTACTCGTTTTACTCGTTTTACTCGTTTTACTAGTTTTACTAGTTTTACTAGTTTTACTAGTTTTACTAGTTTTACTAGTTTTACTAGTTTTACTAGTTTTACTAGTTTTACTAGTTTTACTAGTTTTACTAGTTTTAGTCGTATTACTCGTTTTACTCGTTTTACTCGTTTTACTCGTTTTACTCGTTTTGCTCGTTTTACTCGTTTTACTAGTTTTACTAGTTTTGCTCGTTTTACTCGTTTTACTCGATTTACTCGTTTTACTCGTTTTACTCGTTTTACTCGTGTTACTCGTTTTACTCGTTTTACTCGTTTTACTCGTTTTACTCGTTATACTCGTTTTACTAGTTTTACTAGTTTTACTAGTTTTACTAGTTTTACTCGTTTTACTCGTTTTACTCGTTTTACTCGTTTTACTCGTTTTACTCGTTTTACTCGTTTTACTCGTTTTACTCGTTCTACTCGGTTTACTCGTTTTACTCGTTTTACTCGTTTTACCCGTTTACTCGTTTTACTCGTTTTACTCGTTTTACCAGTTTTACCAGTTTTACTAGTTTTACCAGTTTTACCAGTTTTACTAGTTTTGCTCGTTTTACACGTTTTACACGTTTTACCCGTTTTACTCGTTTTACTCGTTTTACTCGTTTTACTCGTTTTACTCGTTTTACTCGTTTTACTCGTTTTACTCGTTTTACTCGTTTTACTCGTTTTACTCGTTTTACTAGTTTTGCTCGTTTTGCTCGTTTTACTCGTTTTACTCGTTTTACTCGTTTTACTCGTTTTACTCGTTTTACTCGTTTTACTCGTTTTACTCGTTTTACTCGTTTTGCTCCTTTTGCTCCTTTTGCTCCTTTGCTCGTTTTACTCGTTTTACTCGTTTTACTCGTTTTACTCGTTTTACTCGTTTTACTCGTTTTACTCGTTTTACTCGTTTTACTCGTTTTACTCGTTTTACTCGTTTTACTCGTTTTACTCGTTTTACTCGTTTTACTCGTTTTACTCGTTTTACTCGTTTTACTCGTTTTACTCGTTTTACTCGTTTTACTCGTTTTACTCGTTTTACTCGTTTTACTCGTTTTACTCGTTTTACTCGTTTTACTCGTTTTACTCGTTTTACTCGTTTTACTAGTTTTACTAGTTTTACTAGTTTTACTAGTTTTACTAGTTTTGCTAGTTTTACTAGTTTTAGTCGTTTTAGTCGTTTTACTCGTATTACTCGTTTTACTCGTTTTACTCGTTTTACTCGTTTTACTCGTTTTACTCGTTTTACTCGTTTTACTCGTTTTACTCGTTTTACTCGTTTTACTCGTTTTACTCGTTTTACTCGTTTTACTCGTTTTACTCGTTTTACTAGTTTTACTAGTTTTACTCGTTTTACTCGTTTTACTCGTTTTACTCGTTTTACTCGTTTTACTCGTTTTACTCGTTTTACTCGTTTTACTCGTTTTACTCGTTTTACTCGTTTTACTCGTTTTACTCGTTTTACTAGTTTTACTAGTTTTACTAGTTTTACTAGTTTTACTCGTTTTACTCGTTTTACTCGTTTTACTCGTTTTACTCGTTTTACTCGTTTTACTCGTTTTTCTCGTTTTACTCGTTTTACTCGTTTTACTCGTTTTACTCGTTTTACTCGTTTTACTCGTTTTGCTCGTTTTGCTCGTTTTGCTCGTTTTACTCGTTTTACTCGTTTTACTCGTTTTACTCGTTTTACTCGTTTTACTCGTTTTACTCGTTTTACTCGTTTTACTCGTTTTACTCGTTTTACTCGTTTTACTCGTTTTACTCGTTTTGCTCGTTTTGCTCGTTTTACTCGTTTTACTCGTTTTACACGTTTTGCTCGTTTTACTCGTTTTACTCGTTTTACTCGTTTTACTCGTTTTACTCGTTTTACTCGGTTTACTCGTTTTACTCGTTTTACTCGTTTTACTCGTTTTACTCGTTTTACTAGTTTTACTAGTTTTACTAGTTTTACTACTTTTACTAGTTTTGCTCGTTTTACACGTTTTACACGTTTTACTCGTTTTACTCGTTTTACTCGTTTTACTCGTTTACTCGTTTTACTCGTTTTACTCGTTTTACTCGTTTTACTCGTTTTACTCGTTTTACTCGTTTTACTCGTTTTACTCGTTTTACTCGTTTTACTCGTTTTACTCGTTTTACTCGTTTTACTCGTTTTACTCGTTTTACTCGTTTTACTCGTTTTACTCGTTTTACTCGTTTTACTCGTTTTACTCGTTTTACTCGTTTTACTCGTTTTACTCGTTTTACTCGTATTACTCGTATTACTCGTATTACTCGTATTACTCGTTTTACTCGTTTTACTCGTTTTACTCGTTTTACTCGTTTTACTCGTTTTACTCGTATTACTCGTATTACTCGTATTACTCGTATTACTCGTTTTACTCGTTTTACTCGTTTTACTCGTTTTACTCGTTTTACTAGTTTTACTCGTTTTACTCGTTTTGCTCGTTTTGCTCGTTTTACTCGTTTTACTCGTTTTACACGTTTTGCTCGTTTTACTCGTTTTACTCGTTTTACTCGTTTTACTCGTTTTACTCGTTTTACTCGGTTTACTCGTTTTACTCGTTTTACTCGTTTTACTCGTTTTACTCGTTTTACTAGTTTTACTAGTTTTACTAGTTTTACTACTTTTACTAGTTTTGCTCGTTTTACACGTTTTACACGTTTTACTCGTTTTACTCGTTTTACTCGTTTTACTCGTTTTACTCGTTTTACTCGTTTTACTCGTTTTACTCGTTTTACTCGTTTTACTCGTTTTACTCGTTTTACTCGTTTTACTAGTTTTACTAGTTTTACTAGTTTTACTCGTTTTACTCGTTTTACTCGTTTTACTCGTTTTACTCGTTTTACTCGTTTTACTCGTTTTACTCGTTTTACTCGTTTTACTCGTTTTACTCGGTTTACTCGGTTTACTCGTTTTACTCGTTTTACTCGTTTTACTCGTTTTACTCGTTTTACTCGTTTTACTCGTTTTACTAGTTTTAATAGTTTTACTAGTTTTACTAGTTTTGCTCGTTTTACACGTTTTACACGTTTTACTCGTTTTACTCGTTTTACTCGTTTTACTCGTTTTACTCGTTTTACTCGTTTTACTCGTTTTACTCGTTTTACTCGTTTTACTCGTTTTACTCGTTTTACTCGTTTTACTCGTTTTGCTCGTTTTGCTCGTTTTGCTCGTTTTGCTCGTTTTGCTCGTTTGCTCGTTTTGCTCGTTTTGCTCGTTTTGCTCGTTTTACTAGTTTTACTAGTTTTACTCGTTTTACTCGTTTTACTCGTTTTACTCGTTTTACTCGTTTTACTCGTTTTACTCGTTTTACTCGTTTTACTCGTTTTACTCGTTTTACTCGTTTTACTCGTTTTACTCGTTTTACTCGTTTTACTCGTTTTGCTCGTTTTGCTCGTTTTGCTCGTTTTGCTCGTTTTGCTCGTTTTACTAGTTTTCCTCGTTTTGCTCGTTTTACTCGTTTTACTCGTTTTACTCGTTTTACTCGTTTTACTCGTTTTACTCGTTTTACTCGTTTTACTCGTTTTACTCGTTTTACTCGTTTTACTCGTTTTACTCGTTTTACTCGTTTTACTCGTTTTACTCGTTTTACTCGTTTTACTCGTTTTACTCGTTTTACTCGTTTTACTCGTTTTACTCGTTTTACTCGTTTTACTCGTTTTACTCCTTTTACTAGTTTTACTAGTTTTACTGGTTTTACTAGTTTTAGTCGTTTTAGTCGTTTTACTCGTATTACTCGTTTTACTCGTTTTACTCGTTTTACTCGTTTTACTCGTTTTACTCGTTTTACACGTTTTACTCGTTTTACTCGTTTTACTCGTTTTACTCGTTTTACTCGTTTTACTCGTTTTACTCGTTTTACTCGTTTTACTCGTTTTACTCGTTTTACTCGTTTTACTCGTTTTACTCGTTTTACTCGTTTTACTCGTTTTACTCGTTTTACTCGTTTTACTCGTTTTACTCGTTTTACTCGTTTTACTCGTTTTACTAGTTTTGCTCGTTTTGCTCGTTTTACTCGTTTTGCTCGTTTTACTCGTTTTGCTAGTTTTACTAGTTTTACTCGTTTTACTCGTTTTAGTCGTTTTACTCGTATTACTCGTTTTACTCGTTTTACTCGTTTTACTCGTTTTACTCGTTTTACTCGTTTTACTCGGTTTACTCGGTTTACTCGTTTTACTCGTTTTACTCGTTTTACTCGTTTTACTCGTTTTACTCGTTTTACTCGTTTTACTCGTTTTACTCGTTTTACTCGTTTTACTCGTTTTACTCGTTTTACTCGTTTTACTCGTTTTACTCGTTTTACTAGTTTTACTAGTTTTACTAGTTTTACTAGTTTTACTAGTTTTACTAGTTTTACTAGTTTTACTAGTTTTACTAGTTTTACTAGTTTTACTAGTTTTACTAGTTTTACTAGTTTTAGTCGTATTACTCGTTTTACTCGTTTTACTCGTTTTACTCGTTTTACTCGTTTTGCTCGTTTTACTCGTTTTACTAGTTTTACTAGTTTTGCTCGTTTTACTCGTTTTACTCGATTTACTCGTTTTACTCGTTTTACTCGTTTTACTCGTGTTACTCGTTTTACTCGTTTTACTCGTTTTACTCGTTTTACTCGTTATACTCGTTTTACTAGTTTTACTAGTTTTACTAGTTTTACTAGTTTTACTCGTTTTACTCGTTTTACTCGTTTTACTCGTTTTACTCGTTTTACTCGTTTTACTCGTTTTACTCGTTTTACTCGTTTTACTCGTTCTACTCGGTTTACTCGTTTTACTCGTTTTACTCGTTTTACCCGTTTTACTCGTTTTACTCGTTTTACTCGTTTTACCAGTTTTACCAGTTTTACCAGTTTTACCAGTTTTACCAGTTTTACTAGTTTTGCTCGTTTTACACGTTTTACACGTTTTACCCGTTTTACTCGTTTTACTCGTTTTACTCGTTTTACTCGTTTTACTCGTTTTACTCGTTTTACTCGTTTTACTCGTTTTACTCGTTTTACTCGTTTTACTCGTTTTACTCGTTTTGCTCGTTTTACTAGTTTTGCTCGTTTTGCTCGTTTTACTCGTTTTACTCGTTTTACTCGTTTTACTCGTTTTACTCGTTTTACTCGTTTTACTCGTTTTACTCGTTTTGCTCCTTTTGCTCCTTTTGCTCGTTTTACTCGTTTTACTCGTTTTACTCGTTTTACTCGTTTTACTCGTTTTACTCGTTTTACTCGTTTTACTCGTTTTACTCGTTTTACTCGTTTTACTCGTTTTACTCGTTTTACTCGTTTTACTCGTTTTACTCGTTTTACTCGTTTTACTCGTTTTACTCGTTTTACTCGTTTTACTCGTTTTACTCGTTTTACTCGTTTTACTCGTTTTACTCGTTTTACTCGTTTTACTCGTTTTACTCGTTTTACTCGTTTTACTCGTTTTACTCGTTTTACTCGTTTTACTCGTATTACTCGTTTTACTCGTTTTACTCGTTATACTCGTTTTACTCGTTTTACACGTTTTACTCGTTTTACTAGTTATACTAGTTTTACTAGTTTTACTCGTTTTACTCGTTTTACTCGTTTTACTCGTTTTACTCGTTTTACTCGTTTTTCTCGTTTTACTCGTTTTACTCGTTTTACTCGTTTTACTCGTATTACTCGTATTACTCGTATTACTCGTTTTACTCGTTTTACTCGTTTTACTCGTTTTACTCGTTTTACTAGTTTTACTAGTTTTACTCGTTTTACTCGTTTTACTCGTTTTACTCGTTTTACTCGTTTTACTCGTTTTACTAGTTTTACTAGTTTTACTCGTTTTACTCGTTTTACTCGTTTTACTCGTTTTACTCGTTTTACTCGTTTTACTCGTTTTACTCGTTTTACTCGTTTTACTCGTTTTACTCGTTTTACTCGGTTTACTCGGTTTACTCGTTTTACTCGTTTTACTCGTTTTACTCGTTTTACTCGTTTTACTAGTTTTAATAGTTTTAATAGTTTTAATAGTTTTACTCGTTTTACTAGTTTTGCTCGTTTTACACGTTTTACACGTTTTACTCGTTTTACTCGTTTTACTCGTTTTACTCGTTTTACTCGTTTTACTCGTTTTACTCGTTTTACTCGTTTTACTCGTTTTACTCGTTTTACTCGTTTTGCTCGTTTTGCTCGTTTTGCTCGTTTTGCTCGTTTTGCTCGTTTTGCTCGTTTTGCTCGTTTTGCTCGTTTTGCTCGTTTTACTAGTTTTACTAGTTTTACTAGTTTTACTCGTTTTACTCGTTTTACTCGTTTTACTCGTTTTACTCGTTTTACTCGTTTTACTCGTTTTACTCGTTTTACTCGTTTTACTCGTTTTACTCGTTTTACTCGTTTTACTCGTTTTACTCGTTTTACTCGTTTTGCTCGTTTTGCTCGTTTTGCTCGTTTTGCTCGTTTTGCTCGTTTTACTAGTTTTCCTCGTTTTGCTCGTTTTACTCGTTTTACTCGTTTTACTCGTTTTACTCGTTTTACTCGTTTTACTCGTTTTACTCGTTTTACTCGTTTTACTCGTTTTACTCGTTTTACTCGTTTTACTCGTTTTACTCGTTTTACTCGTTTTACTCGTTTTACTCGTTTTACTCGTTTTACTCGTTTTACTCGTTTTACTCGTTTTACTCGTTTTACTCGTTTTACTCGTTTTACTCGTTTTACTCGTTTTACTCGTTTTACTCGTTTTACTCGTTTTACTCGTTTTACTCGTTTTACTCGTTTTACTGGTTTTACTGGTTTTACTGGTTTTACTAGTTTTAGTCGTTTTAGTCGTTTTACTCGTATTACTCGTTTTACTCGTTTTACTCGTTTTACTCGTTTTACACGTTTTACTCGTTTTACTCGTTTTACTCGTTTTACTCGTTTTACTCGTTTTACTCGTTTTACTCGTTTTACTCGTTTTACTCGTTTTACTCGTTTTACTCGTTTTACTCGTTTTACTCGTTTTACTCGTTTTACTCGTTTTACTCGTTTTACTCGTTTTACTCGTTTTACTCGTTTTACTCGTTTTACTCGTTTTACTAGTTTTGCTCGTTTTACTCGTTTTGCTCGTTTTACTCGTTTTACTCGTTTTACTCGTTTTACTCGTTTTACTCGTTTTACTCGTTTTACTCGTTTTACTCGTTTTACTCGTTTTACTCGTTTTACTCGTTTTACTCGGTTTACTCGGTTTACTCGTTTTACTCGTTTTACTCGTTTTACTCGTTTTACTCGTTTTACTCGTTTTACTCGTTTTACTCGTTTTACCAGTTTTACTAGTTTTACTAGTTTTACCAGTTTTACCAGTTTTACTAGTTTTGCTCGTTTTACACGTTTTACACGTTTTACCCGTTATACTCGTTTTACTCGTTTTACTCGTTTTACTCGTTTTACTCGTTTTACTCGTTTTACTCGTTTTACTCGTTTTACTCGTTTTACTCGTTTTACTCGTTTTACTCGTTTTACTCGTTTTACTCGTTTTACTCGTTTTACTCGTTTTACTCGTTTTACTCGTTTTACTCGTTTTACTCGTTTTACTCGTTTTACTAGTTTTACTAGTTTTACTAGTTTTACTAGTTTTGCTAGTTTTGCTAGTTTTACTAGTTTTAGTCGTTTTAGTCGTTTTACTCGTATTACTCGTTTTACTCGTTTTACTCGTTTTACTCGTTTTACTCGTTTTACTCGTTTTACTCGTTTTACTCGTTTTACTCGTTTTACTCGTTTTACTCGTTTTACTCGTTTTACTCGTTTTACTCGTTTTACTCGTTTTACTCGTTTTACTCGTTTTACTCGTTTTACTCGTTTTACTAGTTTTACTAGTTTTACTAGTTTTACTAGTTTTACTAGTTTTACTAGTTTTACTAGTTTTACTAGTTTTACTAGTTTTACTAGTTTTACTAGTTTTACTAGTTTTACTAGTTTTACTAGTTTTAGTCGTTTTAGTCGTATTACTCGTATTACTCGTTTTACTCGTTTTACTCGTTTTATTCGTTTTACTCGTTTTACTCGTTTTGCTCGTTTTGCTCGTTTTACTAGTTTTGCTCGTTTTGCTCGTTTTACTCGTTTTACTCGTTTTACTCGTTTTACTCGTTTTACTCGTTTTACTCGTTTTACTCGTTTTACTCGTTTTGCTCCTTTTGCTCGTTTTACTCGTTTTACTCGTTTTACTCGTTTTACTCGTTTTACTCGTTTTACTCGTTTTACTCGTTTTACTCGTTTTACTCGTTTTACTCGTTTTACTCGTTTTACTCGTTTTACTCGTTTTACTCGTTTTACTCGTTTTACTCGTTTTACTCGTTTTACTCGTTTTACTCGTTTTAGTCGTTTTACTCGTATTACTCGTTTTACTCGTTTTACTCGTTATACTCGTTTTACTCGTTTTACACGTTTTACTCGTTTTACTCGTTTTACTAGTTTTACTAGTTTTACTAGTTTTACTCGTTTTACTCGTTTTACTCGTTTTACTCGTTTTACTCGTTTTACTCGTTTTACTCGTTTTTCTCGTTTTACTCGTTTTACTCGTTTTACTCGTTTTACTCGTTTTACTCGTTTTACTCGTTTTACTCGTTTTACTCGTTTTACTCGTTTTACTCGTTTTACTCGTTTTACTCGTTTTACTCGTTTTACTCGTTTTACTCGTTTTACTCGTTTTACTAGTTTTACTCGTTTTACTAGTTTTGCTCGTTTTGCTCGTTTTGCTCGTTTTGCTCGTTTTGCTCGTTTTACTCGTTTTACTCGATTTACTCGTTTTACTCGTTTTACTCGTTTTACTCGTTTTACTCGTTTTACTCGTTTTACTCGTTTTACTCGTTTTACTCGTTATACTCGTTTTACTAGTTTTACTAGTTTTACTAGTTTTACTAGTTTTACTCGTTTTACTCGTTTTACTCGTTTTACTCGTTTTACTCGTTTTACTCGTTTTACTCGTTTTACTCGTTTTGCTCGTTTTGCTCGTTTTGCTCGTTTTGCTCGTTTTACTAGTTTTCCTCGTTTTGCTCGTTTTACTCGTTTTACTCGTTTTACTCGTTTTACTCGTTTTACTCGTTTTACTCGTTTTACTCGTTTTACTCGTTTTACTCGTTTTACTCGTTTTACTCGTTTTACTCGTTTTACTCGTTTTACTCGTTTTACTCGTTTTTCTCGTTTTACTCGTTTTACTCGTTTTACTCGTTTTACTCGTTTTACTCGTTTTACTCGTTTTACTCGTTTTACTCGTTTTACTCGTTTTACTCGTTTTACTCGTTTTACTCGTTTTACTCGTTTTACTCGTTTTACTCGTTTTACTCGTTTTACTAGTTTTACTCGTTTTACTAGTTTTGCTCGTTTTGCTCGTTTTGCTCGTTTTGCTCGTTTTGCTCGTTTTACTCGTTTTACTCGATTTACTCGTTTTACTCGTTTTACTCGTTTTACTCGTTTTACTCGTTTTACTCGTTTTACTCGTTTTACTCGTTTTACTCGTTATACTCGTTTTACTAGTTTTACTAGTTTTACTAGTTTTACTAGTTTTACTCGTTTTACTCGTTTTACTCGTTTTACTCGTTTTACTCGTTTTACTCGTTTTACTCGTTTTACTCGTTTTGCTCGTTTTGCTCGTTTTGCTCGTTTTGCTCGTTTTACTAGTTTTCCTCGTTTTGCTCGTTTTACTCGTTTTACTCGTTTTACTCGTTTTACTCGTTTTACTCGTTTTACTCGTTTTACTCGTTTTACTCGTTTTACTCGTTTTACTCGTTTTACTCGTTTTACTCGTTTTACTCGTTTTACTCGTTTTACTCGTTTTACTCGTTTTACTCGTTTTACTCGTTTTACTCGTTTTACTCGTTTTACTCGTTTTACTCGTTTTACTGGTTTTACTAGTTTTAGTCGTTTTAGTCGTTTTAGTCGTTTTACTCGTATTACTCGTTTTACTCGTTTTACTCGTTTTACTCGTTTTACACGTTTTACTCGTTTTACTCGTTTTACTCGTTTTACTCGTTTTACTCGTTTTACTCGTTTTACTCGTTTTACTCGTTTTACTCGTTTTACTCGT
This sequence comes from Andrena cerasifolii, assembly GCF_050908995.1. Taxonomy (NCBI): domain Eukaryota; kingdom Metazoa; phylum Arthropoda; class Insecta; order Hymenoptera; family Andrenidae; genus Andrena; species Andrena cerasifolii. Next base: position 10,919 of record NW_027485800.1, read on the forward strand.
TTTACTCGTTTTACTCGTTTTACTCGTTTTACTCGTTTTACTCGTTTTACTCGTTTTACTCGTTTTACTCGTTTTACTCGTTTTACTCGTTTTACTAGTTTTGCTCGTTTTACTCGTTTTGCTCGTTTTACTCGTTTTACTCGTTTTACTCGTTTTACTCGTTTTACTCGTTTTACTCGTTTTACTCGTTTTACTCGTTTTACTCGTTTTACTCGTTTTACTCGTTTTACTCGTTTTACTCGTTTTACTCGTTTTACTCGTTTTACTCGTTTTACTCGTTTTACTCGTTTTACTCGTTTTACTCGTTTTACTCGTTTTACTCGTTTTACTCGTTTTACTCGTTTTACTCGTTTTACCAGTTTTACTAGTTTTACTAGTTTTACTAGTTTTACTCGTTTTACTCGTTTTACTCGTTTTACTCGTTTTACTAGTTTTACTAGTTTTACTAGTTTTACTAGTTTTACTAGTTTTGCTAGTTTTGCTAGTTTTACTAGTTTTACTAGTTTTACTAGTTTTAGTCGTTTTACTCGTTTTACTCGTTTTACTCGTTTTACTCGTTTTACTCGTTTTACTCGTTTTACTCGTTTTACTCGTTTTACTCGTTTTACTCGTTTTACTCGTTTTACTCGTTTTACTCGTTTTACTCGTTTTACTCGTTTTACTCGTTTTACTCGTTTTACTCGTTTTACTAGTTTTACTAGTTTTACTAGTTTTACTAGTTTTACTAGTTTTACTAGTTTTACTAGTTTTACTAGTTTTACTAGTTTTACTAGTTTTACTAGTTTTACTAGTTTTACTAGTTTTACTAGTTTTAGTCGTTTTAGTCGTATTACTCGTTTTACTCGTTTTACTCGTTTTACTCGTTTTACTCGTTTTACTCGTTTTGCTCGTTTTGCTCGTTTTACTAGTTTTGCTCGTTTTGCTCGTTTTGCTCGTTTTGCTCGTTTTACTCGTTTTACTCGTTTTACTCGTTTTACTCGTTTTACTCGTTTTACTCGTTTTACTCGTTTTGCTCCTTTTGCTCGTTTTACTCGTTTTACTCGTTTTACTCGTTTTACTCGTTTTACTCGTTTTACTCGTTTTACTCGTTTTACTCGTTTTACTCGTTTTACTCGTTTTACTCGTTTTACTCGTTTTACTCGTTTTACTCGTTTTACTCGTTTTACTCGTTTTACTCGTTTTACTCGTTTTAGTCGTTTTACTCGTATTACTCGTTTTACTCGTTTTACTCGTTATACTCGTTATACTCGTTTTACTCGTTTTACACGTTTTACTCGTTTTACTCGTTTTACTAGTTTTACTAGTTTTACTAGTTTTACTCGTTTTACTCGTTTTACTCGTTTTACTCGTTTTACTCGTTTTACTCGTTTTTCTCGTTTTACTCGTTTTACTCGTTTTACTCGTTTTACTCGTTTTACTCGTTTTACTCGTTTTACTCGTTTTACTCGTTTTACTCGTTTTACTCGTTTTACTCGTTTTACTCGTTTTACTCGTTTTACTCGTTTTACTCGTTTTACTCGTTCTACTCGTTTTACTCGTTCTACTCGGTTTACTCGTTTTACCCGTTTTACTCGTTTTACTCGTTTTACTCGTTTTACCAGTTTTACTAGTTTTACTAGTTTTACCAGTTTTACCAGTTTTACTAGTTTTACTAGTTTTGCTCGTTTTACACGTTTTACCCGTTTTACTCGTTTTACTCGTTTTACTCGTTTTACTCGTTTTACTCGTTTTACTCGTTTTACTCGTTTTACTCGTTTTACTCGTTTTACTCGTTTTACTCGTTTTACTCGTTTTACTCGTTTTACTCGTTTTACTCGTTTTACTCGTTTTACTCGTTTTACTCGTTTTACTAGTTTTACTAGTTTTACTAGTTTTACTAGTTTTGCTAGTTTTGCTAGTTTTGCTAGTTTTGCTAGTTTTAGTCGTTTTAGTCGTTTTACTCGTTTTACTCGTGTTACTCGTGTTACTCGTGTTACTCGTTTTACTCGTGTTACTCGTGTTACACGTTTTACTCGTTTTACTCGTTTTACTCGTTTTACTCGTTTTACTCGTTTTACTAGTTTTACTAGTTTTACTAGTTTTACTAGTTTTACTAGTTTTACTAGTTTTACTAGTTTTACTCGTTTTACTCGTTTTACTCGTTTTACTCGTTTTACTCGTTTTACTCGTATTACTCGTTTTACTCGTTTTACTCGTTTTACTCGTTTTACTCGTTTTACTCGTTTTACTCGTTTTACTCGTTTTACTCGTTTTACTCGTTTTACCCGTTTTACTCGTTTTACTCGTTTTACTCGTTTTACTCGTTTTACTCGTTTTACTCGTTTTACTAGTTTTACTAGTTTTACTAGTTTTACTAGTTTTACTAGTTTTACTAGTTTTACTAGTTTTACTAGTTTTACTAGTTTTACTAGTTTTACTCGTTTTACTCGTTTTACTCGTTTTACTCGTATTACTCGTATTACTCGTTTTACTCGTTTTACTCGTGTTACTCGTTTTACTCGTTTTACTCGTTTTACTCGTTTTACTCGTTTTACTCGTTTTGCTCGTTTTGCTCGTTTTGCTCGTTTTGCTCGTTTTGCTCGTTTTGCTCGTTTTGCTCGTTTTACTCGTTTTCCTCGTTTTACTAGTTTTACTAGTTTTGCTCGTTTTACTCGTTTTACTCGTTTTACTCGTTTTACTCGTTTTACTCGTTTTACTCGTTTTACTCGTTTTACTCGTTTTACTCGTTTTACTCGTTTTACTCGTTTTACTCGTTTTACTAGTTTTACTAGTTTTACTAGTTTTACTCGTTTTACTAGTTTTACTAGTTTTACTAGTTTTACTAATTTTACTAGTTTTACTAGTTTTACTAGTTTTACTAGTTTTGCTCGTTTTACACGTTTTACTCGTTTTACTCGTTTTACTCGTTTTACTCGTTTTACTCGTTTTACTCGGTTTTCCCGTTTTACTCGTTTTTCTCGTTTTTCTCGTTTTTCTCGTTTTACTCGTTTTACTCGTTTTACTCGTTTTACTCGTTTTACTCGTTTTACTCGTTTTACTCGTTTTACTCGTTTTACCCGTTTTACCCGTTTTACTCGTTTTACTCGTTTTACTCGTTTTACTCGTTTTACTCGTTTTACTCGTTTTACTCGTTTTACTCGTTTTACTAGTTTTACTAGTTTTACTAGTTTTACTAGTTTTACTAGTTTTACTAGTTTTACTAGTTTTACTAGTTTTACTAGTTTTACTAGTTTTACTAGTTTTACTAGTTTTACTAGTTTTACTCGTTTTACTCGTTTTACTCGTTTTACTCGTATTACTCGTTTTACTCGTTTTACTCGTTTTACTCGTTTTACTAGTTTTACTAGTTTTACTGTTTTACTAGTTTTACTAGTTTTACTAGTTTTACTAGTTTTACTAGTTTTACTAGTTTTACTAGTTTTACTAGTTTTACTCGTTTTACTCGTTTTACTCGTTTTACTCGTTTTACTCGTATTACTCGTATTACTCGTTTTACTCGTTTTACTCGTGTTACTCGTGTTACTCGTGTTACTCGTTTTACTCGTGTTACTCGTGTTACACGTTTTACTCGTTTTACTCGTTTTACTCGTTTTACTCGTTTTACTCGTTTTACTAGTTTTACTAGTTTTACTAGTTTTACTAGTTTTACTAGTTTTACTCGTTTTACTCGTTTTACTCGTTTTACTCGTTTTACTCGTTTTACTCGTTTTACTCGTATTACTCGTTTTACTCGTTTTACTCGTTTTACTCGTTTTACTCGTTTTACTCGTTTTACTCGTTTTACTCGTTTTACTCGTTTTACTCGTTTTACCCGTTTTACCCGTTTTACTCGTTTTACTCGTTTTACTCGTTTTACTCGTTTTACTCGTTTTACTCGTTTTACTAGTTTTACTAGTTTTACTAGTTTTACTAGTTTTACTAGTTTTACTAGTTTTACTCGTTTTACTCGTTTTACTCGTTTTACTCGTTTTACTCGTATTACTCGTTTTACTCGTTTTACTCGTGTTACTCGTGTTACTCGTGTTACTCGTTTTACTCGTGTTACTCGTGTTACTCGTGTTACACGTTTTACTCGTTTTACTCGTTTTACTCGTTTTACTCGTTTTACTCGTTTTACTCGTTTTACTCGTTTTACTCGTTTTACTCGTTTTACTCGTTTTACTCGTTTTGCTCGTTTTGCTCGTTTTACTCGTTTTGCTCGTTTTGCTCGTTTTGCTCGTTTTGCTCGTTTTGCTCGTTTTGCTCGTTTTGCTCGTTTTGCTCGTTTGCTCGTTTTGCTCGTTTTCCTCGTTTTACTCGTTTTCCTCGTTTTCCTCGTTTTACTAGTTTTGCTCGTTTTACTCGTTTTACTCGTTTTACTCGTTTTACTCGTTTTACTCGTTTTACTCGTTTTACTCGTTTTACTCGTTTTACTCGTTTTACTCGTTTTACTCGTTTTACTCGTTTTACTAGTTTTACTCGTTTTACTAGTTTTACTAGTTTTACTAGTTTTACTAGTTTTACTAGTTCTACTAGTTTTACTAGTTTTGCTCGTTTTGCTCGTTTTACACGTTTTACTCGTTTTACTCGTTTTACTCGTTTTACTCGTTTTACTCGTTTTACTCGTTTTACTCGGTTTTCTCGTTTTACTCGTTTTACTCGTTTTTCTCGTTTTTCTCGTTTTTCTCGTTTTTCTCGTTTTACTCGTTTTACTCGTTTTACTCGTTTTACCCGTTTTACTCGTTTTACTCGTTTTACTCGTTTTACTCGTTTTACTCGTTTTACTAGTTTTACTAGTTTTACTAGTTTTACTAGTTTTACTAGTTTTACTAGTTTTACTAGTTTTACTAGTTTTACTAGTTTTACTAGTTTTACTAGTTTTACTAGTTTTACTAGTTTTACTAGTTTTACTAGTTTTACTAGTTTTACTAGTTTTACTAGTTTTACTAGTTTTACTAGTTTTACTAGTTTTACTAGTTTTACTAGTTTTACTAGTTTTACTAGTTTTACTCGTTTTACTCGTTTTACTCGTTTTACTCGTTTTACTCGTTTTACTCGTTTTACTCGTTTTACTCGTTTTACTCGTATTACTCGTTTTACTCGTTTTACTCGTTTTACTCGTTTTACTCGTTTTACTCGTGTTACTCGTGTTACTCGTTTTACTCGTGTTACTCGTGTTACACGTTTTAGTCGTTTTACTCGTTTTACTCGTTTTACTCGTTTTACTCGTTTTACTCGTTTTACTAGTTTTACTAGTTTTACTAGTTTACTAGTTTTTACTAGTTTTACTAGTTTTACTAGTTTTACTCGTTTTACTCGTTTTACTCGTTTTACTCGTTTTACTCGTTTTACTCGTTATACTCGTTTTACTCGTTTTACTCGTTTTACTCGTTTTACTCGTTTTACTCGTTTTACTCGTTTTACTCGTTTTACTCGTTTTACTCGTTTTACTCGTTTTACTCGTTTTACCCGTTTTACCCGTTTTACTCGTTTTACTCGTTTTACTCGTTTTACTCGTTTTACTCGTTTTACTCGTTTTACTCGTTTTACTCGTTTTACTCGTTTTACTCGTATTACTCGTTTTACTCGTTTTACTCGTTTTACTCGTTTTACTCGTTTTACTCGTTTTACTCGTTTTACTCGTTTTACTCGTTTTACTCGTTTTACTCGTTTTACTCGTTTTACTCGTTTTACTCGTTTTACTCGTTTTACTCGTTTTACTCGTTTTTCTCGGTTTTCTCGTTTTACTCGTTTTACTCGTTTTACTCGTTTTACTCGTTTTTCTCGTTTTTCTCGTTTTTCTCGTTTTACTCGTTTTACTCGTTTTACTCGTTTTAATCGTTTTACTCGTTTTAATCGTTTTACTCGTTTTACTCGTTTTACTCGTTTTACTCGTTTTACTCGTTTTACTCGTTTTACTCGTTTTACTCGTTTTACTCGTTTTACTCGTTTTACTCGTTTTACTCGTTTTACTAGTTTTACTAGTTTTACTAGTTTTACTAGTTTTACTCGTTTTACTCGTTTTACTCGTTTTACTCGTTTTACTCGTTTTACTCGTTTTACTAGTTTTACTAGTTTTACTAGTTTTACTAGTAAAACTAGTTTTACTAGTTTCACTAGTTTCACTCGTTTCACTCGTTTTACTCGTTTTACTCGTTTTTCTCGTTTTACTCGTTTTACTCGTTTTACTCGTTTTACTCGTTTTACTCGTTTTACTCGTTTTACTCGTTTTGCTCGTTTTGCTCGTTTTGCTCGTTTTGCTCGTTTTGCTCGTTTTGCTCGTTTTGCTCGTTTTGCTCGTTTTGCTCGTTTTGCTCGTTTTGCTCGTTTTGCTCGTTTTGCTCGTTTTGCTCGTTTTGCTCGTTTTGCTCGTTTTGCTCGTTTTGCTCGTTTTGCTCGTTTTGCTCGTTTTACTAGTTTTGCTCGTTTTACTCGTTTTACTCGTTTTACTCGTTTTACTCGTTTTACTCGTTTTACTCGTTTTACTCGTTTTACTCGTTTTACTCGTTTTACTCGTTTTACTCGTTTTACTCGTTTTACTCGTTTTACTCGTTTTACTCGTTTTACTCGTTTTACTCGTTTTACTCGTTTTACTCGTTTTACTCGTTTTACTAGTTTTACTCGTTTTACTAGTTTTACTAGTTTTACTAGTTTTACTAGTTTTACTAGTTTTACTAGTGTGACGTCCCACTATTTTTCGCGCAGTCGTAATTAGAGTCTTCCCCACAAATAACTCCAAATCTTCGCCAAAATCCCTCGAATTCAAATCTTACCCCTTTTTCCCAACTACCGACCACCTTGACGATATACCTTAGCGGTCCCTATCTCAAGATGATCTACTACGAAATCCCCTTCCCTCTACGCCCTACGAGGCACGATCTCCTCCCTCACCTTCAAAGTCTAAACAAGTCCCTCGTCCCAAAAACCCTCTTACATCGAGACTACGTCTCACGACCTCCCTACGACCCACCGAGTCAAAGCCACTCTTACCCCGTTCCAATCAAAACACGCAAACCACATGTAACTAGTTTGAGTCCCCCTTCTCGAGCGCCCCTCATAAAAACCCCGGAAATAATATTGCGAAGTCCTTTTCGAATGCCCTTTATAAAAAACCCGGAAGTCTTATTGCGACGCATATTTCGTGCATGAGTCACGGTGCATATCGCGCACACCCCTCATACCTAAACACTGTATAAATACAAGGGCCCCAGAGGCCGTAGCACTCTTCTCTTCTTCTACGGACTCTTCTTCTACGGAAAGCTCTTCCATAGAGACAGTTCAACGAAAGTAACAATTTAACTAACGTGCATTAAATTCAGTGCAACTACTCTCGACGAGAGATTCACTTTCGACAACAGATTCACTTTCGACAACAACTGTGAGCAATTAATATTACTTATTATAACACTGCATATCATCGCCATTTATATTACACTTTCTTGCTTATGCTTTTCTTATTATTGCTTATCGTTTATATCATCTTAACATTCCTAACGCTTATTGCTTTTCATATTCTTGTCTATTGCTAATACTCGCATATTTCATGTTCATCTATATATTGCTATTGTTTACCATTTATATAAATGTTTTGTGCTAATGCTCAACGTCCCACGCATTATTATAATATTACCACATATGCTTTGAACTGAATAAACGTTCTTATTCTAAATAACGCTTCGAATTATTGTAGTGATCCTTCGGTTACGGAATTACCGAATCATAACAAGCCACTGCAACAGCTGATCTCGGTTCGCGAACTCCGGGATTTCTTACAGTGTTTACAAGGCTTACTTTCGTATAGGCCTTGTACGACCATACCGTTACCTCTATTATAAAGAAATATAACGCGAGGTTTCTTATATTAATGCAACGGTAAATCCAATTATCAGGACTTTAAATACCCATGCTTGTGTCTAACGGGTGTCACTCTGGTGCTTGATTACTGCTTTACCTTCCCTGGTTGCTTGCGCCGCGAAACTTGTTTTCGTGCCTAACTCCCATCGTGCCTAGTGCCGCGAAACCTGTTTTCGTGCCTAACTCCCATCGTTCCTAGTGCCGCGAAACCTGTCTTCGTGCCTAACTCCCATCGTTCCTAGTGCCGCGAAACTTGTTTTCGTGCCTAACTCCTGCCTCACTTTGTGCCGCGAAACTAGTTTTCGTGCCAAAGTCCTATCCTGCTTAGTGCCGCGAAGCTGGTTTTCGTGCCTAAACTCCCCCAACTAGCCTTGTGTCGCGAAACTGGTTTTCGTGCCAAGGCTTCCTCCCGATCTACCCCAACTATGTCATTCCCCTAAAAAAGACCTTCACCCGGGACGTGACATAAATTTGGTGACAGCGGTGGGATGTTCGTCTACCGTTAACAAAGAATAGGTTCTTTGTATATACGGTACCCACAACGTCCCTATATCTAGAATGTGCATTACATACCCTCTTCGAAGCGTGCTATCTTACCGGAGCCGCAGACTACAAAGCATTTCAGCATATTTGAATGCGCTGATCTGCGTTTCTGGCGGCATAGCAACAACCACGGACGGCAGCGAGATTTGCCTAAATTGCTCTAGCTTTTCGCCTGCAGATACGGTAGAAGTATATTGGACCCATTATTATTATACGTATAACGTACCTAAATATTGCCCTCGGTGCAGAAATCCTCTAATTCCAGGGCGCCCCATAAGTAACTGCGACGAGTGCTCAGAAAGTTACCTCCTCTCAAATAAGAGCTACATTAGATTTGATAATTTTACCCAGGTTTAAAACACCTTGATTTTTAAATAACGGCTACCGGACGCTGAAAACATTAGAATATTTCTAAGGCAACCCCAAACAATACAACCATGTCTGTGTACGGCGAAACCGACGACTCTTGCGTACTAGACCAAATCGCGGGCGCTTCCGCTAACGCTGTAAACTCCGCTACCGCCGAATTAATGGAGAAAGTGCAATTATTACGACAGAAACAAGCCGAAATCGAGAGCTTGCACGGGAAATACATTAGAAACCCGGAATCCAATACGCACTCGGACATAGCTACAGGCTCGAGGCACCCCGCGCCTGAAGGCCTCTCCGATCAAATTCACGCCATCCGCGAGATGATAGAAAAACTTCTCGTACCCCCGCCAACGGCGAACAATTTCGCCACTCCAGGTTCCTCCCGTTTCGATAGGAAACCGGTATTAAATTTCGGGGACATTTCGGACCAAGGTCCATCGCCCCAGATCAAATTGAAAGACGCCGTAGAAACGGTCCCAAAGTTTAATGGTCACAACATGTCTGTGTTGCAATTCGCGAGAGCCTGCAACAGGGCTAAGGCTCTGATTCCCTCGCAAGCCGAACCCCAGCTAACGAGGTTGTTGAGAAATAAGCTGCAAGACCATGCGTACTTGGCCGTTGAGGATCGGGCCTTCGACTCCGTAAACGACCTAATTAAGCAACTCAAACGTACCTTTTCTCCTGCTAAATCATCGGACCACTATCGTGGGGAACTCGCTAACGTCATAAAAGGAAACAACGAGCACATACTGGAATACATTTCACGCGTTAAGGACCTCCGATTCGCCATTCTAGAAGAGGACAGAGAATACTACCGCGACTTCGCGCGAAATCGCCCTCAGGAATTAGATCGGCTAACCCTAGATTCGTTCGTCGATGGACTTCCCCCCCACATTAGGATGAGGCTACAGCAACACCAATTCGATACGCTCGACGAAGCGTTCGATCAAGCCGTGCTCGTAGACAAGAAGATTGACAGGGACCGCCTACGATTTTCGGAGCAGAAGACTCCGAAATTAACTTGCCAACTCTGCAACAAAACGGGCCACGACGCGCGGTCCTGTCGAGGTTATCAAGGTTCAACCGCCCAACCTTACGAAAGGCATCCTCCAAACCGCGCTGCGGAATATGGACACCAAGCGCCCAAACCTCTGCTCCCTTACTGGGACAAAAACCGACCTCCTCCTTCAAGGCCTACGGAGCTACGAATTTGTGGATATTGTAAGAAGCCCGGCCATTTGATCTCGGAATGCAGGAAACGTATGTTTAATAACAACGACCGAAACCCTGGAACCTTCCGACAAAGGGATTCGGGAAACGCCCCGCCCCCACGGACAACTATGGATGCGTACCGTGGAACGGGCCAAACAGGAGCGCGTCCAATCATAATACAAGCGGACACGGAAAGACCGCTACTAGAATCGCCACCGCGCAACTAAACACCGATGGTAAGGTCCCATCCGTAATAATCCAATCCACGGACTTCGGGAAAACGCCCGAATTAATGATCGATACCGGCTCGGAGGTAAATTTGTTAAAAATCCAGGCCGTAAAGCGATTCCAAGACATCGACCCGGGAAACCAAGTATTATTGAGAGGTATTTCACATGATCCCGTCTCTACCCTTGGAACAATAAGAGTAACCATCTTGGGCAACGACGTCACGTTCCATGTAGTCGACGACGACTTCCCAATTAAAACCCAAGGAATATTAGGGTCAGAATTTTTAATGGAACGCGACGTAACAATAAACTACTTAGAAAAGCGTTTAGAGTTCCACGGAACTTCAATTCCGTTTGTAGACAGGAACCCGATCGTATTAACCGCTAGATCAAAGACCACCTTCTTCGTACATGTAGGTAACCCGAATATAGAAGAAGGGTATTTGCCCCGGTTAGACCTAGGTACAGGAGTCCATGCCGGTAACGCGCTTGTCCGTAACCAAGACGGCAAGGCATACCTGCAAATAATAAATTCAAATGGGGTAGACACAGCAGTCACAATACCCACCGTTGAACTAGAGGAATTCGACAGGATAATTCCGGAACCCAGACAAAACCGACCAAAAGAGACTACAATGCCGACAGGCACTACTCCCATCCCCGACCTAATAAAAAACAAGTCCCTCTTAGCCCCGGATCCGTCGATCCACTGTTTCGAGGCACCCGCGAAGGTGCACTCACCCTCAACCCCTGCGCATTACGCCAAATTTACCCTTCCCCTAACCTCCCTTAAGTCTCTTGCGGTTACGTCTGGATCAAAAACACGGGAAAATTCCGAGGAAACCCCTTCGAGGGTAGAACGAATACTCCAATCAATCTCAACGGAACATATGAATCAAGAGGAAAAACACCATGTCCAAGAAATTATAAGGAAAAATCACGACCTTTTCCATCTACCAGACGAGAAGTTAGGTCATACAAATGTCATCCAGCACAGGATCCAGACGACGGACCCAGTGCCTGTCAACACGAAACAATATCGCTTCCCTCCAGTACATAAGAAGGAAATCGACCAACAAGTACGCAAGCTACTGGAAAATGAAATTGTGAAACCATCGTTGTCTCCTTACAACTCACCCGTCTGGATCGTGTCCAAGAAGCCAGGACCTGATGGGGAACCCCAGTGGCGAATGGTAATAGATTTTAGGGAACTCAACAAAAAGACCGTTCCCGACGCATACCCGCTTCCAAATATCAATGAGATATTGGATCAATTAGGAGGAGCCAAGTACTTCTCCGTGTTTGACCTCGCTTCGGGATTCCACCAAATACCTATGAAGCCGGAAGACGCACCAAAAACAGCATTCTCTACACCTCATGGACACTACGAGTTTGTAAGAATGCCATTTGGGCTTTGTAATGCACCGGCGACTTTCCAACGTCTGATGGACCACACCCTTACGGGGCTCCAGGGCACAGAAATGTTCGTTTATTTGGACGATATCGTCCTCTACGCAAGTTCCCTCACGGAACACTTAATTAAATTTAAAAAACTCGCCCATCGCTTACGAGAGGCAAACCTTAAACTCCAACCTTCCAAATGTAAGTTCCTGCACAGAGAAGTCGCATATTTGGGACACATAATCACCGAGGAGGGTGTGAAACCGGACCAACAAAAAGTCCAAGCAGTCCGGAACTACCCTGCACCTCGCACACCAAAGGGAATCAAAGAATTCCTTGGACTGACCGGATATTACAGAAGGTTTATCCCAGAGTTTTCTAAAACGGCTCGCCCATTAACCTCGTTACTGAAGAAGGACACAGCATTCGCCTGGGGACCGTCCCAGCAAAGCGCCTTCGATCATCTAAGATCAGCATTGCAGAACGAACCTATCCTGCAATATCCAAATTTTGAACTGGAATTTCACGTTACTACAGACGCCTCCGAATATGCTATAGGAGGAATATTGAGTCAAGCTGTCACAGATAAAGAGCTACCGATTGCTTACGCTTCCCGACTCCTGAACAAGGCCGAAATAAATTACTCGACTATAGAAAAGGAACTCTTAGCTATAGTATACTGCGTCAGATACTTCCGACCTTACCTTTATGGAAGGAAATTTATTTTATATACCGACCATCAACCCTTGATTTGGTTACATAAGGTGAAGGACCCGACGTCACGCCTCGTTAGATGGCGCCTAAAACTAGCGGAATATAAATATGAAATTCGCTATCAGCCAGGAAAAAGCAACAAACTTGCCGACGCCCTATCCCGTAACCCTCCTACAGTAGCAGCTTGTCCTGTAAGACCGCGAGAAGAAGCAGACGACGATTGGGAGGACCTATCAGGTACACCAAGTAGCCCCAAGAGGCCTCGGACCGTCAACGCACCAACCTCCGCAGCAACACCAACGGCCAGCACCCATTGGGGAACGATACCCCGAAGAACACAGCCGTACCGAAAAGTGCGCCAAAAGGAAACACCCACGACGAAACCACCAGATTCCTCTCCGAATACCCTACAAGAAACGATGAGTAGTGTAGAGGAGGAGAACCAAGAAGAAGAAAGTGAGCGGTTGAGTACTCCCCATTCAATCATGTCGCCTCCGCGACCATTCACACCACAGGAACCGGATGATCCAGACTCCGAGGCAGTATCAATGGGGTCAAACGAATCGAGTTCAGACTCGGATTCCTCAATAATCGAGCTGGACGATCTTCACGAAGCAGCATACGAGGCAGACCCCGATCGAGACATCAGGATGACGCCGTCAATCAGCCGCGACCCGCTATCCCTACGAAAAGATACACTCGTCTTCTTTCTAAGCGCGGATGGAAAGCCGTGCGACGACGGAGCTAAACATTTGGAAGCAATGGGAACTCTAACGGCACCAAGCGACCTCACACTGGGCAAAGCCCACGTGAAATACAATAAGGGACAAATCCTTATCGGACTGGTTATTAAGGAAACTAAAGATACGCCCTTAACCGCGACGACATGGGATGACGCCCTTGCCTCTCTCAAAAACGTAGTACGTGAACTGATAATACATTCATTTAGCATAGCTAAAACGACAAATATCGACCAGCTAAACTGGCAAGATATTATTATGGGTGTCCTCGAAGCCGTCAATGACGAGGACACTAGCGTTACCATTTGTTTACAACTAGTTCAAATCCCCGTAGAATCGGAACGACAAAACATAATTACGGAAAATCACGCATCCGCGATAGCCGGACATAAGGGAGTAACTAAAACATATAACCGCATCCGCTCCCACTACTTTTGGAAAGGTATGAAGAAAGCCGTAGAAAGCTACGTTCGGAACTGCGCGGACTGCCAACGGAAGAAACTCGTCCGTGTTAAAACCAGACAACCGATGATTCTTACTGATACGCCTGGACGCGCTTTCGATAAGGTTGCGCTGGATATAGTAGGGCCTCTGCCTACCACAAGAGCAGGCAACACCTACATACTAACCATCCAGGATTTACTGACCAAATACTTTGTATGTGAGCCCCTCAAACAATCCACGTCAATAAAAATTGCAGATACATTCATCAAAAAATTCATCTGTCAATTCGGAGCTCCCAGAGCCATCCTCACCGATCAAGGAACAAATTTCACTAGTAACTTCATGAAAGCGGTAGCACGGAAATTTAAAATCCAACAATTTCGAACCACAGCCTTTCACCCGCAGACTAACGGCTCTTTAGAGCGATCGCACCACGTTTTGACCGAATATCTGAAAATGTTTATCGGTAGATACAGCGACTGGGACGAATGGACCGATTTGGCCGCGTTCTCTTATAACACTAGTGTCCACGAGGGCACTGGTTACACTCCGCACGAGTTAGTATTCGGGAAAGTAGCCCGGGTGCCCAGCCGAAGTCCGGTACCCGAAGATTTTGACAACGAAACATATAACCATTACTTCTCGAAACTAAGCACGAGGGTGCAAGAATTACAAACCGCCGCAGCGGAAAAGCTCAATCAATCTAAAATTCGGTACAAAAGATATTACGACAAACAGATTAACGAAGAGACCTTCAAACCGGGCGACTCAGTTCTGGTTCTAATAGAACCGCGAAAAGGAAAATTTGGTGACCAGTACTCTGGTCCGCACACAATACTGGAGGTAATCCCTTCACAAAATTTAAAAATTTCCTGGAAAGGCAGGACCAGGATAATACATGCGAATAAAGCGCGCCTTGGTCGAATGCGCGAGAGTCCCGGTTGAGCGTAATAACACCAAACCTATATACATGTGATTAATCAATTTAAACCCATTTCTAAAAGTAGCAAAAATACCAGCCATGCCCGCCTCTAGAGGAGATGGGCCTTCCCCCAGAAGGCCGCATAAGGGTGGAGGAAAGGGCCATAAACTGGCCCAACTCCGATGGCGGCGCCGGCAGGCCATAAAGGAAGGAAGGAGCGTTTCGCCCCTCCTCCCCAGGATAACATCCTCCGTCGTCATCAGGGAGGCCATAGAGGTCATCACCATCGATGACTCGCCCCCGCCAACGCCGACGGATTGGGAGAAGATGCAGGAGGCCGCAACACCCCCGCCCCCGTATAACCCTCCCGCGTACGCGGCGACGGAACGGGGACTCGCCCCTCCAGCACCCTACCAGATCCTAACACCATCCCTAGGTCCCGACTTCCCCGTTCCTTCCGTCATTCCACCTTGGCCAGGAGTGGTGGAAATCCTGGACACGAGGTCAGCCACCAGGGTCCCAGACCACGAGGGGCTGACACCCGAGTTTTTGAGATGGTTCGATGACCTATATCAGAGCGGTCAGGACCTCACCTTCCTCCTGGATGAGTGCACCCCCTATTAAGTCCCCTCCCCACCTATCCTGTAAATAGTTCCCGTCCTAACAAACCTTCCTTCCACCCCCCTCTTCCTTGTAAATAAATCCCTTGTATATATTTCCCTTTAGTAATAATTTCATTATTAAAAATCAAATTTTTTTTATTATTTTCATTTTTTCGGGGCACCATAAATATATATTTGTTTTTCGCGTGATGGCGAACAGCTAAGTCCATCCCGCTCCTTAATGTTAAGAAATGCAGGCATTTCTTCATATAAGGGGGGAGGTGTGACGTCCCACTATTTTTCGCGCAGTCGTAATTAGAGTCTTCCCCACAAATAACTCCAAATCTTCGCCAAAATCCCTCGAATTCAAATCTTACCCCTTTTTCCCAACTACCGACCACCTTGACGATATACCTTAGCGGTCCCTATCTCAAGATGATCTACTACGAAATCCCCTTCCCTCTACGCCCTACGAGGCACGATCTCCTCCCTCACCTTCAAAGTCTAAACAAGTCCCTCGTCCCAAAAACCCTCTTACATCGAGACTACGTCTCACGACCTCCCTACGACCCACCGAGTCAAAGCCACTCTTACCCCGTTCCAATCAAAACACGCAAACCACATGTAACTAGTTTGAGTCCCCCTTCTCGAGCGCCCCTCATAAAAACCCCGGAAATAATATTGCGAAGTCCTTTTCGAATGCCCTTTATAAAAAACCCGGAAGTCTTATTGCGACGCATATTTCGTGCATGAGTCACGGTGCATATCGCGCACACCCCTCATACCTAAACACTGTATAAATACAAGGGCCCCAGAGGCCGTAGCACTCTTCTCTTCTTCTACGGACTCTTCTTCTACGGAAAGCTCTTCCATAGAGACAGTTCAACGAAAGTAACAATTTAACTAACGTGCATTAAATTCAGTGCAACTACTCTCGACGAGAGATTCACTTTCGACAACAACTGTGAGCAATTAATATTACTTATTATAACACTGCATATCATCGCCATTTATATTACACTTTCTTGCTTATGCTTTTCTTATTATTGCTTATCGTTTATATCATCTTAACATTCCTAACGCTTATTGCTTTTCATATTCTTGTCTATTGCTAATACTCGCATATTTCATGTTCATCTATATATTGCTATTGTTTACCATTTATATAAATGTTTTGTGCTAATGCTCAACGTCCCACGCATTATTATAATATTACCACATATGCTTTGAACTGAATAAACGTTCTTATTCTAAATAACGCTTCGAATTATTGTAGTGATCCTTCGGTTACGGAATTACCGAATCATAACAAGCCACTGCAACAGCTGATCTCGGTTCGCGAACTCCGGGATTTCTTACAGTGTTTACAAGGCTTACTTTCGTATAGGCCTTGTACGACCATACCGTTACCTCTATTATAAAGAAATATAACGCGAGGTTTCTTATATTAATGCAACGGTAAATCCAATTATCAGGACTTTAAATACCCATGCTTGTGTCTAACGGGTGTCACTCTGGTGCTTGATTACTGCTTTACCTTCCCTGGTTGCTTGCGCCGCGAAACTTGTTTTCGTGCCTAACTCCCATCGTGCCTAGTGCCGCGAAACCTGTTTTCGTGCCTAACTCCCATCGTTCCTAGTGCCGCGAAACCTGTTTTCGTGCCTAACTCCCATCGTTCCTAGTGCCGCGAAACTTGTTTTCGTGCCTAACTCCTGCCTCACTTTGTGCCGCGAAACTAGTTTTCGTGCCAAAGTCCTATCCTGCTTAGTGCCGCGAAGCTGGTTTTCGTGCCTAAACTCCCCCAACTAGCCTTGTGTCGCGAAACTGGTTTTCGTGCCAAGGCTTCCTCCCGATCTACCCCAACTATGTCATTCCCCTAAAAAAGACCTTCACCCGGGACGTGACACTAGTTTTACTAGTTTTACTAGTTTTGCTCGTTTTACACGTTTTACTCGTTTTACTCGTTTTACTCGTTTTACTCGTTTTACTCGGTTTTCTCGTTTTACTCGTTTTACTCGTTTTACTCGTTTTTCTCGTTTTTCTCGTTTTTCTCGTTTTACTCGTTTTACTCGTTTTACTCGTTTTACTCGTTTTACTCGTTTTACTCGTTTTACTCGTTTTACTCGTTTTACTCGTTTTACTCGTTTTACTCGTTTTACTCGTTTTACTCGTTTTACTCGTTTTACTCGTTTTACTCGTTTTACACGTTTTACTCGTTTTACTCGTTTTACTCGTTTTACTCGTTTTACTCGTTTTACTCGTTTTACTCGTTTTACTCGTTTTACTCGTTTTACTAGTTTTACTAGTTTTACTAGTTTTACTAGTTTTACTAGTTTTACTAGTTTTACTAGTTTTACTAGTTTTACTCGTTTTACTCGTTTTACTCGTTTTACTCGTTTTACTAGTTTTACTAGTTTTACTAGTTTTACTAGTTTTACTAGTTTTACTAGTTTTACTAGTTTTACTAGTTTTACTAGTTTTACTCGTTTTACTCGTATTACTCGTTTTTCTCGTTTTACTAGTTTTACTAGTTTTACTAGTTTTACTAGTTTTACTCGTTTTACTCGTTTTACTCGTTTTACTCGTTTTGCTCGTTTTGCTCGTTTTGCTCGTTTTGCTCGTTTTGCTCGTTTTGCTCGTTTTGCTCGTTTTGCTCGTTTTGCTCGTTTTCCTCGTTTTACTAGTTTTACTCGTTTTACTCGTTTTACTCGTTTTACTCGTTTTACTCGTTTTACTCGTTTTACTCGTTTTACTCGTTTTTCTCGTTTTACTCGTTTTACTCGTTTTACTCGTTTTACTAGTTTTACTAGTTTTACTAGTTTTACTAGTTTTACTCGTTTTACTCGTTTTACTCGTTTTACTCGTTTTACTCGTTTTACTCGTTTTACTCGTTTTACTCGTTTTACTAGTTTTACTAGTTTTACTAGTTTTACTAGTTTTACTAGTTTTACTCGAATTACTCGTTTTACTCGTTTTACTCGTTTTACTCGTTTTACTCGTTTTACTCGTTTTACTCGTTTTACTCGTTTTACTCGTTTTACTCGTTTTACTCGTTTTACTCGTTTTACTCGTTTTACTCGTTTTACTCGTTTTTCTCGTTTTTCTCGTTTTACTCGTTTTACTCGTTTTACTCGTTTTACTCGTTTTACTCGTTTTACTCGTTTTACTCGTTTTACTCGTTTTACTCGTTTTACTCGTTTTACTCGTTTTACTCGTTTTACTCGTTTTTCTCGTTTTACTCGTTTTACTCGTTTTACTCGTTTTACTCGTTTTACTCGTTTTTCTCGTTTTTCTCGTTTTACTCGTTTTACTCGTTTTACTCGTTTTGCTCGTTTTGCTCGTTTTGCTCGTTTTGCTCGTTTTGCTCGTTTTGCTCGTTTTGCTCGTTTTACTCGTTTTACTCGTTTTACTCGTTTTACTCGTTTTACTCGTTTTACTAGTTTTACTAGTTTTACTAGTTTTACTCGTTTTACTCGTTTTACTCGTTTTACTCGTTTTACTGGTTTTACTAGTTTTACTCGTTTTACTCGTTTTACTAGTTTTACTAGTTTTACTAGTTTTACTAGTTTTACTAGTTTTACTCGTTTTACTCGTTTTACTCGTTTTACTCGTATTACTCGTTTTACTCGTTTTACTCGTTTTACTCGTTTTACTCGTTTTACTCGTTTTACCTCGTTTTACTCGTTTTACTAGTTTTACTAGTTTTACTAGTTTTACTAGTTTTACTAGTTTTACTAGTTTTACTAGTTTTACTCGTTTTACTCGAATTACTCGTTTTACTCGTTTTACTCGTTTTACTCGTTTTACTCGTTTTACTCGTTTTACTCGTTTTTCTCGTTTTACTCGTTTTACTCGTTTTACTCGTTTTACTCGTTTTACTCGTTTTTCTCGTATTACTCGTTTTACTCGTTTTACTCGTTTTACTAGTTTTACTAGTTTTACTAGTTATACTAGTTTTACTAGTTTTACTCGTTTTACTCGTTTTACTCGTATTACTCGTTTTACTCGTTTTACTCGTTTTACTCGTATTACTCGTTTTACTCGTTTTACTCGTTTTACTCGTTTTACTCGTTTTACTCGTATTACTCGTTTTTCTCGTTTTACTCGTTTTACTCGTTTTACTCGTTTTACTCGTTTTACTCGTTTTACTCGTTTTACTCGTTTTACTCGTTTTTCTCGTTTTACTCGTTTTACTCGTTTTACTCGTTTTACTCGTTTTACTCGTTTTACTCGTTTTACTCGTTTTACTCGTTTTACTCGTTTTACACGTTTTACTCGTTTTACTCGTTTTACTCGTTTTACTCGTTTTACTCGTTTTACTCGTTTTACTCGTTTTACTCGTATTACTCGTTTTTCTCGTTTTACTCGTTTTACTCGTTTTACTCGTTTTACTCGTTTTACTCGTTTTACTCGTTTTTCTCGTTTTACTCGTTTTTCTCTCGTTTTTCTCGTTTTTCTCGTTTTTCTCGTTTTACTCGTTTTACTCGTTTTACTCGTTTTACTCGTTTTACTCGTTTTACTCGTTTTACCCGTTTTACCCGTTTTACCCGTTTTACCCGTTTTACCCGTTTTACTCGTTTTACTCGTTTTACTCGTTTTACTCGTTTTACTCGTTTTACTCGTTTTACTCGTTTTACTCGTTTTACTCGTTTTACTCGTTTTACTCGTTTTACTCGTTTTACTCGTTTTACTCGTTTTACTCGTTTTACTCGTTTTACTCGTTTTACTAGTTTTACTAGTTTTACTA